>NC_061095.1:67306448-67349800 GCF_015104395.2 Macrobrachium nipponense
GTGCGAGCGCCACAGTGGTGTGCCTGGGGATGAACGTCAGGAATTCCGTCTGTAAGCAGGAATCGTATCATCCTGTGGGGGCTCCTGATTATCTGGCATCGTCGGGGGGGTCGCTCGCTGCTCTCCGGGCGGCGGTGGGAAGGAGAAACGTTTCTTGAGTTATATTTAAGTTTGGTTTCTCCTTACCTATCATGAAGGGCTTCTAGGAGGCGCAGACGTCGGGGATCTGTTGTCTGATCTATTATTATGATATTAGGGATAATATCATTTCTTTTTATCCTTTTGTTATGAGCAGTCCTGGCGTGGTTGAATATGGCTCCTTCTTGGGCGTGGCAGGAGATTCGCTTGGAGAAACGCATGGAGGTCATACCGACGTATTTGCCGAGGCATCCTCGGACGGGGCATGTGTAACGGTAGACCACACTCGTCTTTCTTCAAGGGATCCTGCAGGGGCGCCGAAGTTGTTTCTCATCACCAGCTGCTCGTCTTCTTCGTTTTATAATATATAATTATTTTAATATTTCTGTCTGGGTCGGCTGGGCTGACGTTCTCCTCGATGATCTTTGAGGGCTTGTTCGTCCTCCTTGTACCTCCGGTGGAAGTGCCCCTTGTAGAAAAGCTTGATGGGCTCTGCAACGTCGGGGGGGGTGCGGGGTTCCTGGTGGTACCAGTCATCCATACTTTTCCTTATTGACTCATCAACAGCACGATTGGTGTGTCCGTTGTCGACGAGGACCTGGCGGCGCGCTCCAACTCACTGTGTGTGTCAGTTCCAGGAGGAGCAGTGTGAGAGGGCCCTCCTGACGAAGGCGCTGATGGTGGAGCGCTTATACCTCTCAGGGCACTCACTCTCACCGTTCTGCACATTCCCAGGTTCGTCGGCTTCGTGTACACCCTCGTGCTGAATTCGGAATCTCGCTGTTCGACAAGGACGTCAAGGAAGGGGAGGCGGCGATCTTGGCAATGTTCAATCGTGAACGTGAGGCAGCGTGGTCGTGGAATGCACGTCGCAGCCTGCTCTATCTCATCCTGGGAGTCGGCGCAGACGAAGGTGTCATCGATGTAGCACACGTACATCCTCGGTTTCCTGGGGAGATCCCATCGCCACGCCGTCGATCTGGGGGTGAACATATAGTTGCGGTGATCAGCAAAAGGGGCCTTCTTAGTGCAGATTTCCAGCAGGGCTCGAAGGGCATGCTCTGGGATGTTTAAGGATGGAGTGTCGGGGTCCCTGTAACTCTGTCCAAAATCAGTTTGTATGGTCTCGTCAACGGGGACGTTGGTAAACAGGGACTCTACATCCATCGAAGCGATTGCATCCTCCGGGGGGCGTTGCTCGTAGGCGTCAAGAACTCAACGGCCGACGACTTCAGGCTGTGCCTATCTGGGACGTACGGGGTTAAGATTGTGTTAAGTTTCTTGGCCAACAGGTACGTAGGGGCAGGGATCTGGCTGATTATGGGCGAAGGGGGTTCCCTTGTTTATGGGTCTTAACGTTCCCATAGATGTAGCCTAAGTCATGGTCACCGTTATGGGTGGCAAATGCAGGGCGTTCGAGGCGTCGTTGACCGTTTCAATAATCCGGTTGGCCTCTCGCTTGATGTCGTCGACAGGGTTCTTGGTGATTCTGCGGAATTTCGTGGAGTCCGCCAGGATTTCTTCAATCTTCCGGCGGTATTCCTCAGTCTGGATAAGGACGAAAGCAGCAGTTTTAATCGGCCCTGCGTACTGTGACGTCCTCACGTTTCCTTAACTGTTCGCTGCTTCTCCCTCAGGTCACGGCTGATGATACCACTGCGGTAATCTCTCGTCCGAAGATGACCTACGAGAAGGTCGAAACGTCACGTAATACCAGCTATACCAGCACCAACACCAGCCCTTACTCCAAAGACGACCCTGGCCCGAACTGAACTACGCTTACGGAATAATACCGGCACTGACGACGACCCCTGCTTGACCTGGACCTGATATCCTGTTCTAATAAAAGATTCCTTCAGCATTTACAATTTTTTGAAAATTCCCAATATGAATATTGGCCAGTTACTCAGAAACATCGCTGAGCCTGAGAAGCGAATTGTAAGGAAAATAGAAAAAACAATATATAAAATCAACTCGCTTAATTCTGCCATCCTTTTTAACAGTATTTGCCTAAAAGAGGGCTCTTCTACCAAAATACACATTCTTCCGGCTGCATGACCCTACCGCCCAACGAGAACCAGGCACGAGGAGCTTCAGGAGGAACCTGCTGCAACGGCAACTGCACGCCAAGAACAAAGAGAGGGCCGCACTCGTCGAGGAAAAGGACAGCTTATACTCCGAGTGGGAGGGCCTCCGCCGTCGTAGCGACCCTGTTGCAGCTCCCCCTCGTGCCTCAGACGAAGAAAATGGCGCAATAGACAACCCCCAAGGGCGTGGACAACACGAATACATCATCGACTGCCTTCGCCGCCTGGAGGAAAAAGATGCTGAGAAGAAGAACAGGACCATTACCAAGAAACTCGTCGCCCTCAATGGAGGTAAGATACGCCTCCCACAAGGACGTGACGAGTACATCAACCTCACAAGTCACGTCCCAACACCTGACGAAGACAAGATACTGCGGATGGGCCTCAACTGCCACTTCATCACGCAGCCGAGGCCGATGGATAAACGCTTGGAAATTGAATATCTCCTCGACGGTATCCAGAAGCAAGAGGACCTTGGGAACTTGCGGACGACTGACGCCCTTCAGCCCCTTCTGCTTGCCGAGGCCCTCACCGACCGTGGAGACTACCGCAGTGGTATCATCAGCCGTGACCTGAGGGAAGCAGCGAAGCAGTTAAGGAAGCGTGAGGACGTCACAGTACGCAGGGCCGATAAAACTGCTGCTTTCGTCCTTATCCAGACTGAGGAATACCGCCGGAAGATTGAAGAAATCCTGGCGGACTCCACGAAATTCCGCAGAATCACCAAGAACCCCGTCGACGACATCAAGCGAGAGGCCAACAGGATTATTGAAACGGTCCAACGCCGCCTCGAACGCCCTGCATTTGCCACCCATAACGGTGACATGACTAGGCTACATCTATGGGAATGTTAAGACCCATAAACAAGGGAACCCCTTCGCCCCATAATCAGCCAGATCCCTGCCCCTACGTACCTGTTGGCCAAGAAACTCAACACCATCAATTAACCCGTACGTCCCCAGATAGGCACAGCCTGAAGTCGTAGGCCGAGTTCTTGGACGCCCTACGAGCAACGCCCCCCAGAGGATGCATCGCTTCGATGGATGTAGAGTCCCTGTTTACCAACGTCCCCGTTGACGAGACCATACAAATGATTTTGGACAGAGTTTACAGGGGGGACCCCGACACTCCATCCTTAAACATCCCAGAGCATGGCCTTCGAGCCCTGCTGGAAATCTGCACTAAGAAGGCCCCTTTTGCTGATCACCGCAACTATATGTTCACCCAGATCGACGGCGTGGCGATGGGATCTCCCCTTGGGTCCTTTTCGCCAATTTCTATATGGGTACCGTCGAAGAGAGGGTCTTCCAGATTTCCAGGAAAACGGGGATGTACGTGCGCTACATCGATGACACCCTCGTCTGCGCCGACTCCCAGGATGAGATAGAGCAGCTGCGACGTGCATTCCACGACCACAGCTGCCTCACGTTCACGATTGAACATTTGCCAAGATCGCCGCCTCCCCTTCCTTGACGTCCTTGTCGAACGCGAGATTCCGAATTCAGCACGAGGGTGTACACGAAGCCGACGAACCTGGGAATGTGCATGAACGGTGAGAGTGAGTGCCCTGAGAGGTATAAGCGCTCCACCATCAGCGCCTTCGTCAGGAGGGCCCTCTCACACTGCTCCTCCTGGAATGAAACACACAGTGAGTTGGAGCGCGCCACCCAGGGTCCTCGTCGACAACGGACACACCAATCATGTTGTTGACGAGTCAATAAGGAAAAGTATGGATGCCTGGTACCACCAGGAACCCCGCCCCGACGTTTGCAGAGCCCATCAAGCTTTTCTACAAGGGGCACTTCCACCGAGGTACAAGGAGGACGAACAAGCCCTCAAAAAGATCATCGAGGAAAAACGTCAGCCCCGCCGACCCAGACAGAAATATTAAAATAATTATAATATTATAAAAACGAAGAAGGACGAGCAGCCTGGTGATGAGAAACAATCCTTCGGTGCCCCTGCAAGATCCCTTGAAGAAGACGAGTGTGGTCTACCGTTACACATGCCCCGTCCGAGGATGCCTCGGCAAATACGTCGGTATGACCTCCATGCGTTTCTCCAAGCGAATCTTACTGCCACGCCCAAGAAGGAGCCATATTCAACCACGCCAGGACTGCTCATAACAAACGGATAAAAAGAAATGTATTATCCCTAATATCATAATAATAGATCAGACAACAGATCCCGACGTCTGCGCCTCCTAGAAGCCCTTCATATAGGTAAGGAGAAACCAAACTTAAATATAACTCAAGAAACGTTTCTCCTTCCCACCGCCGCCGGAGAGCAGTGAGCGACCTCCCGACGATGTGATGCCAGATAATCAGGAGCCCCCACAGGATGATACGATTCCTGCTACAGACGGAATTCCTGACGTTCATCCCAAGGCACACTACTGTGGCGCTCGCACAAGAGAATCCCCGAGACCTTCGAGGCGAGATCCACAGCTTCGCCCAAGACCGGCCCGACCAATGAGAATGCAACTCTAGGTCCGTGCCGCTATAAATACCGTTCCGCAAACTTTCTTACTACAGTCTCTTCAACCGACTTCGTCCGAAGATGACCTACGAGAAGGTCGAAACGTCACGTAATACCAGCTATACCAGCAACCAACACCAGCCCTTAATCCAAAGACGACCCTGGCCCGGACTGAACTACGCTTACGGAGTAATACCGGCACTGACGACGACCCCTGATTGACCTGGACCTGATATCCTGTTCTAATAAAAGATTCCTTCAGCATTTACAATTTTTTGAAAATTACCAATATGAATATTGGCCAGTTACTCAGAAACATCGCTGAGCCTGAGAAGCGAATTGTAAGGAAAATAGAAAAAACAATATATAATATCAACTCGCTTAATTCCGCCATCCTTTTTAACAGTATTTGCCTAAAAGAGGGTCTTCTACCAAAATAAATAATAATATCCTTTATTTCAGCTCAGGGCCATATACATGGAATATACAAAATACAGACAGAAACATACACAATCTAGATACATGAGACAACATGATAAAAAAAAATGAATAATCGGCACTTATCCACAAAATAGCTGAGGTTTCGTCAATTGTACTTTTTGGACAGATGTACCATATTCGTTGAATGACAGGGATTCGTTCTGTTCTCTTTTGATTTCATCCGCATTTTTGATATATATAAACAGGGATGGCTCCGCTTATGAAAACCACAAAAGGCAACAAAATAATCACATTCACTCTCGAACACCTTAACGACAGAATGGATGATTCACCCTTCTTGTCAAAACAGGATCCGATCCAGCATCCATCCAGCATCCAAATTCCTCCACCTGACATCCATCCCTCCCGCCCACCTGAAGAGGCCTGTGGATTTCGCTTTCATTTCACTCTTCATTCCTGATGCAGAAATGAACGACTCCGCTCGATTCTTAGTCTTTTTTGGGAGGTGGAAGGGGCGGGGGGCGGGTCGACAACATGTCTTAATCGCAAATTGACTCAGTCTGTGAACTGAGTCATTATCGTTGAAATGGTTCTCGTTTGGTGAACGTCCAACATGAAGTGGCTAATTTGGCAAATTTGGGTTTCCCAGTTGGGCAGATGACCGACATCGAAATATCGGCCATGAAGGAAATTGGTCTAATTCGGTTCCTTTGATCTGCTGGATGATATTAATCCCTTCAGTCATCGGTGATATTCGTCGATGCATTTCACCTGACGACCTCGATAAAGGGACACTGGAATTATACCGTTTTGTTAAATGTCTTTCGTTATATTCGCCGCTTATTCCCTTCACTGTACCTCCGTTCATGTTCTCTTTCTTCCATCTTACTTTTCTCATCCCTCGCCTAATAATTGATTCATAGTGCTTTAAATGCAAAAGGTTTTTCTTCTGTTACGCCTTTCAAACCTTTCTACTGTCAATTTCCCTTTCAGCGCTGAATGACCTCGTAGGTTCCAACGCTTGACTTAATGAATGACAAAGAATATTATCTCCTTTACTTCAAGTTTGATTGTTCTCTTTAATTTCCTCTTAAGGTCCCTACGTGGACAGGGATTTCAAATGAAAGAGAAAATAATAAAACAATTGTAAAGGTTTTGACGGGACGGAATAATTGCCTCTGGGGATTCTTCTAAGCGCCAACATTCATCTAATTATAAAAGTCTTGCCAAGTTATTGTCTCAGGTTTGACAAATATGCAAAGTGGGGAAAAATAAAGCCTTGGAGAAGTGTCTTCTATCATTATAATTCGTCATATTTCGTCTCGGAAGTGGGATATTATTTCAGTGGATACGATAGGAAGGCTGGACATCTGCTTTCAGCTGACGATAAATAACAAGCCCTTCATTCCTATCTCTTATTCAGACAGTACTGCACTAAAAAAATCTCTGCATTAAGAGACAAACTGAAAAGTAAGTTGACTCTCTCTCTCTCTCTCTCTCTCTCTCTCTCTCTCTCTCTCTCTCTCTCTCTCCCACTTTTGTCCCAAAAGCAAAGAGGCATTTCATTCCTTTTGCTGATTCAGGCAAGCACTGGAGAACTGCTTTGCATTTTATGGTAATTTCACTGGATACAGAGGAAAACTTTGGATAAAAATATGAAGTCAGGACACGTGGATTCCCAATAATGGTGTTTATTGTTGTTTAGGAGAGTTCATTAGCATTTTTAGTTACTACAAAGAATGAAGTAAAGCCAAAGACCAAGACAGTTTAATCAATTCTCCCTTATTCATTACTCTAGATGCAATGTCTGCCAATGTTGACCAATGAAAACTATGAGAATAACACTGTACAGTCATCTCTAAGACAATGGCAGTGTGCTCTTTTACAAAGCAGCTTCCATGTTGTTTTCAAAGCAAAATTTTTTCTGCCTGGCTTCTTTAGAAAGGACTACAACACTGAGTCTAGAGTTGTTTTGAAAATTAATCTCGGTCTAAAGGTTTTCACGTAATTTTGTGTACGAAGATACATACTTCACATCGAATACTTTAATAGTGGAAAAATTATTCCCAACTCACAGCAACACAGGTGATAAACAGACTAATTTCGATGTTGGCCTATATCATCTTGTTGACCTTGTAAACAGTTTCTGCAATTACATAGAAAGTAGATTGAAATGAACTTTTTCAATTATATTTTCTGAAAGAGAAAGGAAGAAGCGCTTTCTCTCACAAAAGGATCTGCACAAAATGGCACACTAGGAAAGGCGGGAACAGACTGCCTGAGTCAATGGACTCTACTGGAGGAGGCGGAATTTGCTTAACCAAGTTTCAAGCAATGAGAGTTTGTCATTTTGAATTGTACTTATGATAACAGGTCCGTGAAAATTGCATTCTTTGTGTTGCTTAATCACACTATAACTGCCTCTTGAGGAGAGGGGTTGTGGCAGGTAACTGTGGAAGTTGTTCTCTAAAACGGCCGCTCAAACTACAGCGAAGTTTAGCTTTCAGAATAACTGTCTCAGTTTGACGAGAAGCATAATCGAAAATGTTTATAACTAGGAAATAAAAGATGGCTTGAGGAGAATTCCCTCTCTCGTGAGAAGTTGAAAGACAAAAGGAACAGAAACTTTTCTGAGCAGAAGAAAAAGTAGACGTATAGAAAAATTACCTTACAAGGGGTGCTTAGAAGCTTTGCTATTAATTCAGTTCTGTCAAGAGGGGCACTCACACCACTCCATTTCTCCTCCAGACATCAAAACTAAAGGGAAATGTGTCACACAGGTTCCCCACCGACACGCTTTATCATTTCTGACAAAACCGCAACAGAAACCAATGCTCTGATCGGCTGCTGTTCTATTCGGTTGAATTAGCCAGCCAATAGGAAGGTATCAATCTAGTGACGTAACAAGGCAGTGTCTCTGCTTATTATCCTCTCTGTTGTTTTTATACTTCATACATCTCCATACATCGAAATTCATATTTAAGATACATTCAGGTTTACAAACATGGATATTTTATAATATCATGACATCCGGGAAAGGAATAATATTTTAGTTCCCCCTTAAAATGTAATAGCAAGGACGGAGCTGGAGAGGAAACACAGCATTTGTCAAGGCCAAGTTTGCATAGATATCATCCTCTCTCTCTCTCTCTCTCTCTCTCTCTCTCTCTCGCTCTCTCTCTCTCTCTTTCTTTGTTTACCAAACTTCAACTAGACCAGCATACGAGTATTTTTACCTATTTATTAGTGTTTTTTATTTCAATAGTATGCCATTTCTTTTTCATGTATAGTAGTGCACCCTTAAAATAATTTCTCTCTCTCTCTCTCTCTCTCTCTCTCTCTCTCTCTCTCAGCTTTTCCCGTGGAATCGAGGGTGAACAGACACGATAACAAACTTCTGAAGTTCCTGAAGTTTGCCATTGTCATAATTCCAACGCCAAGAAGAGAGAGAGAGAGAGAAGAGAGTAGATAGATGAGACTGAGCCACCAAATCAGCACAAAAGATTTTGTTAATTTCTATCGATTGTTATTTGTGGAAATAATTACGTTTCGCTAATTAGGTTATGACTGCCAAGACTAGGTAAAATTATGACGACGTAACGGGACCTTATTAAAATTTTTAAGTGAATAGGTTTAGTTATCATTCATAAATGACAAATTTTATTCTAATATTTTCTTGTAATTAAAATTTACCTCAAATGCTTTTGTCACCTATATGAACATCTAGTTCTTGTGTTGATATATACCAAAAACAAAACAAAAAAAAAATCCCATTATAGTCACCCAGGGAAAGATTATACTTCATAATCCCACATCCGGGTTCCTTAACTAAGGAATGTGATGGTGTATATATATATATATATATATATATATATATATATATATATATATATATATATATATATATCTGTCCGAATTTGAAATATTACCCAGAATCCTTACGGAGAGAACTATTGATGCGAAGCAGCTAAACTGCTTTTATAATAATATAATAATAATAAGCAGCTGAGCTAATTAGTGAGCTCAATTAAGCATGGAAATTTAAACCTCCTGGGGGGAAAAACAACTTAGCAGAAAGCACGTGTAGTTATATGCTTCCTCTTTCTCAAGTCATCATTTACAACGTACTTTAGAAAAAAAAATATGAAGATTGACTTGGTTATTCACGTATTTAGAAATCTTCTCTAATTTTGTATATTTACGATTCATGAAATGTCTTGGCCTCTGTTCTCGGTGTTATTTCGCTCATATGGTTGTCAATAATCCTTTTGGGATGAAACTTATTCACATATTTTTTTTTATTGTGGACTCCGAATCATCATCCTCTAACATGACATTTCTCCCTTTTTCGTTTCTTTTGCAACTTTCTGTAAAAGACAACTACTGAGGTGGCTACTTGATCAGTTGATCATCCACCCTCCAATCATCAAACATACCAAATTGCAGCCTTCTGGTCTCCTCAATAGTTTTCATTTTATTTAAGGTAAAATTTAACCACGATCGTGCGTCTGGCAACGCAACAGCGCAGGCCACCACGGCCGGCTGAGAGTTTTGTGGGGCTTGGCTGAGAGTTTCATATAACATTATACACCGCACAGAAAACTCGATAGCATTTTCCGCTTGATTTATTCTTGTTGTTTATACAAACTCTAACCAACTTCCTCTTTCTTCCTTAATGAAGGAAGGCTGAGTCCCACCACATTCCCCAACTTTACAACAACACAACCATAAACCCAGTGACAATAGAAGCCGCCATAAACTTCAGAAACAAGAAAGTACAACTGTATTTCTGTGGATTTTATCGGGCAATGGCTTTCCCTGGATGCCGTATATATTTATTACACCTTGATTCAGTCCTCTCTTGAATTTCTCGCTCATACTTAACAAGACCCGACGCCGACGGCTGCACTTCCACTCGGTTCTCGCTTTGGTGGTTTAGGTGAAGCTGGCTTTGTCTCAATCTCGCCCTGAGATTACGTTGAAGGGGTGTAGGGAGCCTGGTGTGGGCCTACGGACTCAACCACCTAACGGAGATGAAAATGTTAGAATATGTGGCAGTTATAGGTCGTAATACTTCGTGGTATTTTCATTTTGGGTTTTATGAATTTAAATTCCTTTAGGTTAATAGATCTTAGCATAATGCCAAGCACTGAGGCAACTAAGGCCATTCAGCGCCGAAACTGAAATTGAGAGTAAAGATGTTTGAAAGGCGTAACAGAGCAATTGTACTATGAATCAATTGTCAAGAGAAGGTGGACAATAAGATGAAAGAAAATGAATATAAACGGAGTTACAGTAAACGGAATGAAAGTAGTGGCAGCTAGGGGCCGAAGGCAAGCTGCATAGAACCTTAAGTATTGCCTACAGCACTCCGCATGAGGTGCACTGACGGCACAACCCCTTACGGGTAAATTCCTTTAGGGACGAATTTCTTTAAAACTGTGTGTTATTAATGATGGCTGGAGACACTGGTGATAGAAATAATAATAGAGAAGTATTATAGATATACAGCTAATTTATCAGTCTCTGAGATTACTTAGGATCTACGTCCTTTCTTTGAGGGATTACTTTTCCCACTTTTAGGTTTCGTGTATTTCGCGTCCTTCCTCGGAATCCTTTCCCTCTACAATGATGGATTGTCGAATATTTTGCAGAAAAATAATTTCACGAGTTTCGAGAACCTTGCATGAGGGTTCTTGCTATGCTAACACACATACTTAAACACGTTATATATTTTATATAATAAACGTAAATGTTGTTTATACAGTAAGAAATTTTCACTTTCCAAATCCACCATCTCGCTCTTCAGATGATCATTTCTTTTATTATTTCTAGGAAACGACTCTTGTCACAGATATTTTCAGAATAGAAATAACACAAATATTTTCGCCTTTTGGATTGACTGGATGAAATCATCTAACCTGATTTATTGGCTTCGAGGATAATAATGCTTATATTTTTCCCCCCTTCGCCCATCCACTATCCTTCACTATCCCCCAACCTCTCCCCCAACTACTCCCATCCACTCCCTTAACTACTCCCATCCACTAGCCTTCACTATTCATTCACTCCCCACAACTAACTCTTAGTCTATTTCTTCAAAATCAAGAGCGTTATCATACCAAACAAAAACAAAAAATCCTTTTCATAGAATCATATAATGCCACAAAGTCTTAATTTCAATTTATTCTGCTTTTCGATGATTAATGTGATTAAAACTAGCATTTATTGCATCTAACTTGACATTTTGTTATGCCTTTTTACACATTTTTTTTTCATAAATTCTATAAAATCATTTTCAATTCAAGCGCTCCTTATTTCCACATACTTGACACGGAGTTGGGTCATCGCCCAGCCGAATTTTATCATCGACATTCCGGATGAATTTACTTTGCAAGAACAAAGTATTTTCCGATGATTGCCTCTGAAAAGAAGGGGTGGGTGGTGGAAGGTTGGGAATGCAATACGCCATCAGAAATAATTTTGTGACTGTCTGCCACTTGAATGTGAAGGTCAATGTTTCTTTTCGCCTTAATTTAATTTATATATATCTTCATATTCCTTGTGAATATACATAGAAAAAAACATAAAAAATTCGCTGTAATGTTGGTTAGCTTTATGCCAACACTGACACTTTTCCTATGGAAGCCCGTGGGATATAGCAAGATGCTGAAAGGGTTATGTTGCCTGACGTGGACCCCTGGACCAACCAAGAGACGAAATGAAAGCATAAATAGTATAAAAAAGTATATTGTATATGGAGTCAACATAATAGGTCAAATGATTGCATATAGAAGAATTAAATACAGAAATTAATGTAAATATTAATAGAAGGTACATAAGTCATGTATATATTATTGGAAAGTAATAACGAAATAGAAAATAATAAATAAAAGTTAATATGTATGTGTCGATAACAAAGGAAGAGGAAGAAGAAGAGGAAGTGAGGGAAAGAATCCGATGCAAAAATGGGAGATGAGATAATCAACAGAGATAGAGATGATGGGAAGACTGATAACTGATGTGGAAAGTATATTATTGGAATATCTGGCGTTACAAATATCAGACAATGCGCTGATATATTATGGCGCTTGTATGTGTATGTAATGAGAAAGAGAGAGAGAGAAAGACTGCCACACTCAAACTTAAACTGCCAAATAAAATCCGTTATCCCAGAAAACCTCAATGCTTCGTATAATTCATCATATATTTTTATTTTAATTTTAGTAATTTCCGTTCTACTGAGTAAAGTTTCTGTTTAGCCTTGAGCGCAAAAGAGCCTTCAACTATTGAACTTAATATTTGTATGATATTTTTATTTTGGGCAACTCGTGTAATTTGCATGGCTCCACCACCGTCTTGGGAATTCAAGGTTGTGCCAAATGGTGGATTTTAAACTTTTTTAGATTTTCAGTTTTATTTAAATTTAATATCAATTGTGTGTATAATTAAAACGTAAACTTCATCAACACTACTCCCCTCTCTGTCTGTCTGTCTGTCAGAGGTTTATTTTTTGCAGTGTCCGGGTAATAACGAAGTTTCATGTCTCCAATGTCCGGATAATGACGAATTGAAGTTTCAGACAAATAAGAATTAACTAAGCAGAGAGAAATTCATATCTCAAATATGCATTTTATAATTAGCAAGCATTTTTAAAATTATTTATTGACTATGTTTTTGGTTCTCGTACCATTCTATCCCTCAGAAGGAAGATTTAATACCCAACATTAGTATACCAATTTCCTTTTAGTTTCTTTCAAAGAAAAACAAGAGAGGCGAGATGAACCTTCCCCCAAAGAAGGCATCCAGTTGTCTTTATTATGTAGAAGCACCTTTTTCGTCGTCCTTTGTCCATCATCTCTACAGAGGAAGAAGGCACAGGCAACACTATCAAAGAATAAATGCTTAGAGTTGTCCTTTCAATCTCTCTTCTGTGTAGAGAGAGAGAGAGAGAGAGAGAGAGAGAGAGAGAGAGACTTCCGTAATCCTGGAACACAAAGGTAAATTTCCCTTTTGTCTGATTCTTACATCGTATTATTTCTCCTCCCCACAGCCCAACGCCATGCACACCCTCTCTCTCTCTCTCTCTCTGTCTTTGTTACAATATTTAAGCACATTACCCTAAATCTCACCCGTAATAATTTAGAATATAATATTATACATTCCAACCATGCAAATGTTTCCCATAAAATTCCCCACCTAAAAAAGGACCCATAATTCACAATGCACCACATAACTTCTCATTAGCATTCAGATTCAAGTTGAAACGGGAGTTTAATATGATCTGCATTTCATTAATTATATCACTAACGAGTCAGTTTCAGGTTAATGAAACGTAAACTCACTTTGGGAACTTAAAAAGTCGTTAAGAATGAGAGACTACATTCGGAGAGACGAATTATAGTTTAGATATTTTCACCGGTGCTGTAGAATCGCCAAGTTGTCTAGCTTATGTTTTGTGGATCAGTTCATCGGAATAAACTGGTTTCTTTATCATGTTGGAATAGGAGTTCTATTCCAGGAGTTTTATCTTGGCTTCAGCTATAATGTAGAATAGTCTGCCTATTGCTATTGTGGAATCTTCTGCTGCTGTTGACGTTTCCTGAATTTCAGGTGCATCGGTTTTGTTTTCAATTCTCTCTGATTTATTCATATTTTATCTTTTACTGGAACTTCTTTTTCTCTGTCCAGGCTGATTTCTCTTTGGAGCCTTCGTGGATTTATTATAGTAATGTTGACTCCTCAGTTCCCAAGCGTTTTCAGCTGGAGACCTCAAGAAAGATAAGACGAATATAACTTGTTCTATTCCATTACCAGAGTTGCCGGGCGTAGTTAACGAACAGTTTGATAGAATTCTGGACCGAGACTATAACTCAGGTTACAGGCCAAACCCATTTGGGAATATTGTAATCTCCAGTTCGATCTGAAAGCCTCACGCGATGCCCAGATCCTTTGCCAAGTTCCTGTTATTTCAGTCCGACAGAATTCCACGAAGCAGCTGATGTCTTTGACTTTGCAGTTCGCAAAATTTAGGTGAAAGTCTATTATGTTGATATATTTACTCTCAGGAAGGTGGATAAGAATTTACTGACCATATCTTTAGGCAATGCTGAAAAATAGCATCATAGTTGCTGCGTGAAATTATGATTTATAAAGTAAGTCCGTTGTCTGTGCGACCAAAGGGAAAATGTTATTATCAACCGAAGAGGATTTGGAAATTATTGTTCTTTGAGGCAAAGAATAGTTTGTTATGAATGTTCCAGAAGTATTAGTATAATGTAGAAAAGGAATAAAAAGAATAACATGCTGTACAAAATGGAGAGAATTGAACCCCAAAAAAATAGTTGTAATGAATGAGGACAATAAAGGTGTTTTGTGTTAAAAGAATAATAATAATAATAATAATAATAATAATAATAATAATAATAATAATAATAATAATAATAATAATAATAATAATATAATAATAATAATGATAATTGAAATAAAGAATGAGAGTCACTTCGATAATCTTTGATAAGAGTCATCTAATTTTGTTTTCCACGTAAATAAATCTTCATATATAATTTATATAATTTATTTTCAGTCTTTCTCTTCTTATTATTGAGTAAACCTCAATCGATTAGTTAAATTCCATGGAGTCGGTTGTAGGCACCTTTGCGGTCATTCCTGATTTTGGAATGGAGCAATCGGAGGGCTGTTTTGATAACCGTGATTATGGGTATCAACTGCGGCTGATATAAACACAAATAACTTTGTATATTTTCTCGAGTTTCCATCGGCTTTGTATTTCTGTTCCAACAGAAAACCTTCAGATTCCTCACACGAATCTTGGATAAGACTTCGTCTCTCAGGGACACAATGATCCTCAAACACCTTCTGAGAGAGAGAGAGAGAGAGAGAGAGAGAGAGAGAGAGAGAGAGAGAGAGATATTCTGTTCACTTCGTCTATGATGAACTGTATCTATATTCTCATACCACCCTCGTGAGGTTTGGAAATGGCTAATATATCTTAATATTATATTCATTGCATATTTAATATTATATATTACTTCCATATTTCGCAGCAATGGATAGTTATATATAGAGACAGAAAGAGAAAGACAGAGGCAGAAGGAGTTTACAGGAAAAGAAAAGATAAGTAAAATAAAGAAGATAATATTAAAAATCCTCTTTTACATTCCATTTGATAGAAGTAAATCTTGTAAATTATGGATTTAAAAGACTCTAAAGAGATTATCCCCAATAGGACTTTCATCACCTTTGGACTTCAAAGGTCCTTTGACTGGGGAACACAAGAGAGACTGACTTGTAGGACGTCTTGTTTACCGAGTCCTTCACAGGAGACAGAGATCAAAGGATGGTTTTAAGCCTCGGGTCAGAAATCCCGTCAGGAGTCGGTTAAGGAATGAAAACATATC
Organism: Macrobrachium nipponense; assembly: GCF_015104395.2. NCBI lineage: Eukaryota > Metazoa > Arthropoda > Malacostraca > Decapoda > Palaemonidae > Macrobrachium > Macrobrachium nipponense. Next base: position 67,322,014 of record NC_061095.1, read on the forward strand.
AAAGGATTTGAATCTCTCTCTCTCTCTCTCTCTCTCTCTCTCTCTCTCTCTCTCTCTCTCTCCTAATCATTCCAGCATGAACAAACGAGTAGCTTTTTAATGGAAAAAGTAGCGTCAGAATTTACACCGATGTTTTTTTTACATAAAGAACAGCTGTTCAATCCATTCTGGTGTAAGTTATTTGCAATGCATGTTATTCTGCAGGCAGGCATGGGCTCGATGGGTGCAAAATATAACCGTGTTTGCTAAACTTTTTTTGTTTTGCACAATGAGAAAACATTCCTAATAATTTTTACTCAAGAGTTTGCGTCTTCACAATAACCCAAATCTTGTATTCTGCTTCCGGAGTTTGTTATTTTCAATATGCAGATATAATTCTTTTATATGAAACTTGTTAAGGTTTAAAGTGGAATTGATATCACAAAAGAATGAAAAATAATAAATATCAAAGAATTAAACCTCCAAATAGTTTGGGGAGTTCTCTCACGTGAGAAATATGGGTCATGATTTTCAAACCAGTGTCAACGAGAGAGAAAAAAATTGGTAAGAAAAGCCAGAATATTCAGTGCAAGTACCTGAAGAGGAGGGACAGGCGTCTGCCTCATGTTGTAGAATCGTCTGACTTTCTCAAAATGAAGGCAGCGGAATAATGAAGTCTCCTAAATGACTTCAGTGGAACCATCAGCTGTGATTTGAACAACACCTGGTGAAGGTTATTGGAACATTCTCGGTCGAGTCAAAACTTCTTTTTTCTGAAGCCTATATTTTTCCCATAGCAGCGGTTATTGTGCATTTACAAGGCTGTATCTTACAGCAAAACAAGTGAAGGCATTGAATTGACTAGTGTTAAGTGTGGCCTGTCCATTTTTGTTAGATCTTGATGCATAGAAGAGTCTGACGGAATTGTTATGTAAACAGAGGCGAGTGGGGGTAGGAGGAAGGTCTTGTCTGAACAGGGACCCAACATTCCCTCCTTTGAAACGAATAATGGATCAGATTTCCTCTCCTGCAGTCGTAAGTTATTTTTGCAGATTATTCACTGAGAATAAAGCTTTAGACGACTAAAACACCATCAATAAAGAAAAGAATATCAATTATACTTATTTTCCTTTTGTCATAAAGGTGGTCTTCTTTTTCCCATAGGCATTAGATGAATGAAAACGCCAACATTATCAGAATACTTCATTCCACATTATTTGTTTATATTTCACCGACCAGTAACAGCATTTCTGAATCGTGTTTGAGTATCCTTCAATAATTTCCCATTCCCACCAACCCCCTAACCAGCCCCGCCTCCATCCCCACCCACGGCCTCTGTCAGAGTGAATAAGTCCTGTATGTTTTCAATGAATTGTTTACATCTTGAGTCACGTCATTTTTCACTTACAGTACAGTTTCAAGTTAGATTTTATTGTGTTGGTGTGTTTATAGTAGATTCGTTGTTAATCAAGGTTGGAATTCCCATGTTCAAGAACTGGGATATCATTTGAGCAAGATTCCTATTCACTCTTTGGCCTTTCTCTCGAAATTGACAAGAAGGTAGATAGGCCTTCCCATTACTTCTTCAGCCTCTAGGCAAGGAAAACTAAATATCACGGATATTCCAATAGACTTAATCTCCCCTAAAAGTATATTCACTAACTTCCTTACTTTACTTTATCTTCCCGCCACTGGCCAGTGGCATAAGGCTGATACAGTTCCACCCCATCTGTCTCTATCCCGAGCCATTTTCCTCGCTTCCTCTAGGTTCTGAATTTCATCCTCAAGATCTCTGACAATTATGTCTATCTACCTCGTTCTTGGTCTACCCAGCGGTCTTCCTCCTATTTGTACTGCTCTCAGTGCTCTCCTGGGGTCTCTATTCCCATCCATCCTCTCAACATGTCCAAACCATTTCAGCCTTCCCCTCTTTAGCCTAATACTGACAATCGTCCCATTTAATGCCAAGTAACCTCCTCAGCAGATTCATCTCGAAAGCATCCAACCTTCTCTCCTCTGTTCTGGTCAGTGCCCAGGTGGACGAACCATACATCAGGACTGGTAGTACTACTGCCTTAAATGTTCTCATCTTAGTTTTCAAGCTGATTTCTTGCCTTGACCACACTTTTTTTCTCAGAACCTTAAAAGCTTTTGCTGCTCCTAGTTTTCTTCTTTGTATATCTTCAATTTGCCTCCCGTCTGCTGTTACCACATTTCCCAAGTATACAAACTTCTCAACTTGCTTGAGTTCCTGTCCTCTGATTATCATATCCTCCTTGTGCACCCAACCGTCATCCTTACTCACAACCATGATCTCGCTCTTCTTTCTGCTGATGTTCAAGCCAAAAAAGTCTCCATCCTCATTACCATACCTACCAGCACCAGCCACGTATCAGCAACCAATGCAACATCATCAGCAAAATCCAAATCCATAAAAACTTCTTCACCAATACTATCCCCTCTATTTTCATTCTCCATCACTCTTTTCATTATGTGGTCAATATATACATTAAACAAGGTGTGTGACATAACATATCCCTCTCTTAGCCCACTTCCAACTGGGAACCAGTCACTTTGCCGTCTATCCATCTGTACACAGCTGCCCACACCTTGGTACCAGTTCTTTAGTATCCTTATCACTTTCAGTGGTATACCATAGTGTTCTGCCACTCTCCACATTCCATCTCTCCATACTGAATCATATGCTTTCTCCAAGTCTATAAAAGCACAGAATATTGGCTTTGCATACCCAATCTCTTCTCGATTATCTTCCCTGGGACTGACAGTAAACTTATGCCCCCATAGTTACCACACTCCCTTTTGCTTCCCTTGTTTTTATATATTGGTATCATAATTGCCTTTTTCCAATCACTTGGTACCAACTGTGTTCTCCACACTATGCTAAAAACAACACTTAAGGCCTCTATCATCTTTCGTCCTCCTGCTTTTAGCATCCCTGCATTCACTAACTTTATTACTTAATATACAAACTAGCATGACCTGATGTAAATTCCTCGTCAGATACTAAGCATGACACTTGCTTAATCAGTAGATGTTTTCGTCAACGTTCTGTTTTGAGAACATTGATTTGATCGTAGCTATTTTCCTTTGAGAAATCAGTAAAAATGCATCAGTAAATGACAATCTTTCTTGACGAGAAAATGTTAGATGTTCCCAGAGATTCGGAATAACTATCACTATTATTATTCAGAAGATGAGACCCATTCATATGGAACAGACCCACCAAAGTGGCCAGTGCTTTGAAATATCTGCGTCCAAGGAATATCATTGTGTTCATTAGGAAGAAGTAAGAAGAGGTAAATGGAAATACAAAAAGAAGGGATCTCACTTATTATAAAAGGAAAATTAATTGATAAATTAATAAAGATTAATTAAAATGCAAGGAGAATGATATGAGGGTAGTAATGCATTAACATTCGCTTGAACTTCTGAAGTTGCAATTGGACGACATCCTCAGCAGGGAGGCTGTTCCGAATAAATAATAATAAAAGTAATAAAAAAGCTTATTACAATAATAAAATATAGAGAACTTCCTTTACAACAAAAGCAATAGCTGAATGTATTTTCCGGACAAACTCCTTTTCTCCGAGAACAAATATTGCCCATTCAATTTGCATTATTTCAATTTCATTGTCAAGTGCAAAGTATTAGTTGTTGTCGAATGTAAATGCAGGCATTGAAGTAGTTCCCTGTCCTCCATTAGAGAGAATTTATAGCGTTTTGTTTCTCTTAAGTGAACAATACACTTCATTTGAGAATTCAGCCATGAACGGTGGAATATACGATACTGGCTGGATGCCCTCTCGTAGTGTATAAGAACAAAATTATCCTTAACTTTACAGAATTATATATGAAAGGTTTGCTTTTACTATATATTGATTGTGTTTTTATAAATATAAATTAGAATGCTGTTATTGTTATGGCCTTAAGATTCAACTCTATGGTCATAAAATGAAAGTTTATTCTCCAAATCGTTTCACATGACAATCCTTTGATATATCAACAAGCACTGCCTCCTGTCACATCACTTTGATGTGCACCTACTGTTGGCGGGACATTTCTTGAACTTTGATCTGACTTTAAAAAGGTAAAGTAACTCAGACTTGTAATTTGTTCTCTCATTCCTGTGAATCTCATGATCCCAATGACACCAAAATGGAATTATCATAAGAATATAAGAACGCTTTTGAATGATTAATTTTTGTTTAAGAGGCCTTTTTGGTAAACCGCTATTTATTTTATTTACTAGAGTCATATAAAGGGGAAAAGTACTGAGGACTAAGCAGAAACTGCAACAGTTTCCCAGAATCACTCAATCATTGACGTTTTATTCATTCTCGACCACATTTTATTTAACTTAATTAAAACAAGTTTGCTTACTTGAACTGGAAATTTTTATTCTTCATGACAGCATTTTTATTCCCTTTTTTCCTATTTTGTTTCGTAAAATGTTTTTTAAAGCAAAACGTGAATATATGTAGGGCCTAATACACTCTTGATTTTTAATCTTGTCTCCTGTTTTTACAAAACTAACGACGATTTCCTGCTTTGTATTATGTCAAGAATTAATGTTAATTCTGATGACGATTAGTTTCATTCCCCAAATATCTCTGCAGGCCTTCATGCTTCCCATTACCTTCGTTTCATTATACAGCTACTTCCCCTGTTTTTAAATCTTTGACTTCAGCGACAAAAACGAAGGTCTGTCATCCTCTTCTACCCAAAATATCCTTTGTTTTTTCCGAATATAGACAGACAACAGACACCCACTTTGCTCTCGAGACTTCAAAGACAAGGCTGTCTTCTGTACACAGACTCCTCTTGGGCCAAAATGTCTCTGAAACCTGACGAAGGATCTCGGTTTCAAGGCGGTTTTTGATTCGAGAATAAATAACCTTTCACACATTCTCTCGTGAGAGAGACTCTCCTTCTCAGAAAACCTCTCATTCTCTGAAATTGGAAACTGGAACCAAAATTAAACGATTACTCCACCAAGGAACTAATCAGACTCATCGTACTAGTGATCTTTTGGGGCCAGTGTCGTTGCACTGTAGGTATTACTTGAGTTTCTTTGCAGTCTCTCCTCAGCACTATCTGCAACCCCTTTCATTCCTTTCACCGCACCTCCGTTCATATTCTCTGTCTTCCATGTGACTTTCCTCAACCCTCTCTTAAAAATTGATTCATAGTACTACATCTGCTAAAGGCTTCCCTCCTGTTACACCTTTCAAACCTCCTTTTCTCTCAATTTCCGTTTCAAAAAGAGTCTGGTTTGGAATTCCAGTAAAACTAGAGAGTGTCTTGACGGCATCCTAAACAATAGCTTTGGTTTTGAGTGGACTCCTTTTGACAGTTTTACTGAATCTCTCTCTCTCTCTCTTTCTCTGTGAGTGTGTGTGTGTGTGTGGGACATACAAAATCATAATAGTACAAGAAGGTTTTATTTCGTCAGCCTGGTTGTCATACTCTATGCAAGAAGTCAGAAACTCTCTCTCTCTCTCTCTTTCCAGAGAACTTGCCTTGCTTTGCCTGTGTCGTTTTACGCTTGTTAGACGAACAAGTGATTTCGTGAAGTCTTGTAACCGAATGGTTTACCAGTGATTGACTTTCGCCATGACAAACTCCATTCATAGTGTTCTCCTCTGTAATGGATGCCGAGGGAAGTTGTAACTCCGCCATGCCTGGTCTTTCTCTCACAAAATTTGCAAATTAGAAGCAAAGTGATTTTTGGGTTTAGACAAAGAATACATTTGAATCTCTTAGGCGTGAAATATAGTTTTCGCATCATTCAGTGAAATGGGTATATTATCATTTCCAAGGTATATATAGAATAAGGGAGAGAGGTACAGTCACTTTGGTCGCGGGGGTAGTTGTGGGGTATTTCCGTGATAGGTGTGGAGGCCAGGGTGCGAGCGGTCAAGGCAAGTACTACCTTGGGAACAACTTAAGTACCTTGGGTCGAAGGGATTAGGCCTGTAAGTGTCAGATGTCCTTATCACTCTGTAATCTCGTGGATTGATAATGTTTGGCTCTCTAATATATAATAGAAACCTTAAATTAATATGCTTGATAGGACTTAAAAAAATAATCAATTAGCATTTGACCTGGCATTTATTTACGAAGGCTTATTTACAATTTTACAATACATTATTTAATAAACTAACATAATTATACAAAGATAACACATAACAGTATCTGGCTTCATAATAGAAATTAAAAATACTTAGTAAAAGTGAAAAAAACATAAAAAAAATTTGAATTTTCATGGCATTATTTAGTTAATTTATGCATCTTTTTCTCTTTTTTTCCTACTTGATAAAATTTGGGCATTCAGAACTCTCATCATAAAAAAACATCCGACATCTGACAAAAAACAATATTACTTTAAAAGCCAAGGATACACAATTTTCAATATAGCGTGTCAAGTCGTATAATACTCCATTGCCTGGTCTCAGTGTATTTTCTCCGTTGTATGTTTGAAACATTTTTTCCATTACCTTTAATTTTTCAAATAACTCAGCACTTGGTTCCGTTAATTTATCATCATGTCGCTCTACTGCACTAATCCAGGTACCTTTCACTTTTTAAAGTTTACATCCTAAGAAACTAATAATCTGGAAATTTAGATGCCACATAACCTCCAACATATCGAAGGCCCTCCCATCTTCGTCTGCAACATTCTCTAAAGTTCTTTCATGAAATTCATTTTCAAAGTTTTCTGAATCTTCTGGCATCTTCTCATCTTCAGTAGAGACAAACACCATTGCAGAAATCATAAGCTCTCTTTCAAGATCAGTTTCATTTGAATCATTATTTTCACAACTTTTCTCTTGACTGAACATTCCTTCCGACATATTTGAAGAATCGCACTCCTTCATCGAGTTACAATTTTTTCCAGTTATAGAGTTTCCTTTGCCAAGTAAATGTGACCTTATTATGTGTTTGACTTCAACTGGCGTAGGATGATCATAAGTTGCACCCATTTGTCTAAGACAGCCAAACATGTTTTCCAGTTCATCTTGGTTAAGTCTGGAGGTAATTATGTATGATACATCATATTTACTTTTCAACATATCATGCAACCTTGGCAAGGATTTACATGACACAATAAGTCCCTTTTGGAACTGATAGATCTTATTACTTTTGCAAATTGCATTGTTCAGCAGTACACTTCATAATGTCAAGGATATAATTCTGTTCCGTCAATTGCATCCATAAGCATGTCTAGATTTGTTTCTGTCATAAGATACCCTGAATTGAAACACATCAAACCAGGAGTCGACAAGCTTTATAAAGTCCCTTATACTTTCCCAGGACATGCTCTTGGTCAAGAGTTCTTGAAAATAAACAGATTTTTACTAAACGTTAATGGGGTTGGGAATATGAGGGAGAATTTCTGAAAAAATAATTCAAAGTATATTATCTTTATTAAGCTCAGGTTTTGTTAAGCTGTTGTTTACTTGTTTGTATTGCTATTATTTGAAGGCACGTGTCTACAATTTTATAGGTTAAGTAGATAGGTATTCTAAATTTAGTATTATATCTATAGAAATTTCTCGAAGAATAAATATATGTTATTACTAAATTACATTGCAGTCTTATGCAATCACCATAGTAGATAGGTATTCTAGATTTATGTATTTTACCTACACGAAATTTCTCTTAAATTCTCTCAAATTTATTAGCAAATTGCTTGGATAACTTTATTAATACATTAGAAAAATTTAAACCCTCAGTTATATACAGTCATAGCACGCACCAATGTCGAAAGGAATGACTTTTTTGAAGATGTAAGAAATGTTCTTTAAGAAAATCTGGCCAAAATCCATCAATAATCCACAATCTCATTAAAATCCACAAGATAAATCTTGGATTTACATCCGAAACCGAACCAATCTCAAAACCTAACAATCTGTAATTATTAAACAACTCAGAAAAAAATACCGTTGAAATTTATTATCAGTAGAACTTTATATCACATCAGGTGCCAACTCAACTGTCAATAGAATTCCGTTCCCATTCAATAGTAAATTGAAAAGTAACAGATGCAGATATGGACAGACAAATTAACGTTAATGTTGGACACAGAATGTCTGTCATTTTCACTGGTTTCCTTCAACGCTGAAGAATATTGATTCAGTTTACCTTCCTCTCGTGAGGGTCGAACAGCAATGAAATGATCAATTATAATAGATTTTCCTTAATGGGAACCTAACGATTTTTGGTGAGATTTGAGCATCAGGGGTCGGTCTTTGTCTCAGTAGACTTTTTGTTTTTGTTGCCAATAAATTCTGTTCAAACCTTAATTTCGGTTCTCGATTTGTCCAAGACAAAGATGTTCAGTCGTGTTGTGTGCATAATCATTCTCATCTCTCTCTCGGTTTATTTCTACAACGATCTCACAAAAACTAAAGGTGGTGTACTACCATTTCGCTCTGGGAGAACACGAATAACAATTTAAGGTAGTGTTATAACATCAAATAGCCGTTATTTATTTTATTTTGTTTTCCATGTTTAAGCTCAAAAAGAAATATAGACACTGACTATTAAAAGGGGAAGTACAAGTTGTATATATTTCCGCATAACGTTAGTTATTCTAACGATGCCATTAATTACCGCCATTGTAATGTCGGCCAACGAAGAATTGGCGTAGTTTCTTAATTCATTGTTCGTTATGGAAATATTGCCATATGCAGGTGCCAGATTATTTACTTAACAATAAATAACATTTCCTTTCAAAGGTGCTATACTTGAGATAAATTACATTAGAATTGAATAGACTATCAACGTATTAAAGATAATTATTATGCAAATTAAGCAAAATATATACCGATGGGTCCATGATTTTTAATTTTATTCTCAACTCTAGCTTCGTGACAGCATACCTAAGCATTTTGAAGTTGGCTTTGCTGCCGCTCGAGTCTTGACTCAACGTATCGTACTGCACTGGGGTGTTATTTCGTCTCCTACAGCCGATAAATAATACATCAACGTTAACATTCTTTGAAAACGATGTTTAATTAAACTCATTTTGTCCTTTGATTAGTAAAATAATTTGCATGACACATTTAGTGGGCCTAAATTGGACTTCTGATTTTCACACATGATTAGCCTAGGTCTTTTTCAGCAGTATACTCTCTCGCATACGTAATATGAATGAATATTTAAATCGACAATACATCTATTAATCTGCTTTATTTGATTATTCCCGTTATTCTTTTATTAGCCATGTTCGCCCTTTCTTCTTATCCTTTCAATAATTGCTTGACATAATTTACTCAGACCTAGCTATTCAAAGTCCAAAAAAAATCAAAACGAATATAATTCAGTCTTTTATTTTTTATCATTAGACTTATTCTTTAGACACCTATCAAAGATTTCAAGTGTAGATTTAAAAATCTCTTCTTCTCCATCTAAAGTATTCATCAGACACCAGTCATAAGCGTAGAGCTAGTCATGATTCCTGGTTCACAATATCGTGACAAGGCACTAAAATTCAAAATTCACAAATGAATGTTGCTCAGCAACATTTACACTACTGTATTGTCTTGCTCACTTGTGATGCTTCGAGGTGTTCCACCTCTAGGTAACAATTTGATTCATCTATGTATGATTCTCTCCGGTTTATTAAGTTTTCTTGATCTCTCCAACAGGAACTTGTACCGAATGCAGTGCAATAATTGTCTCTCGCTCATAGAGGGATGTTTCTAGACCGATAAATGACATTGACATTAGATTCCCGTACACATAACGACATCAAAAGCAATAGAGTGAGGTCGCGAGGTTCACACTGTTAGGTTATCGTTTTTTTTCTTTTTGTTTTTAAATTTGATAGCATTTGTGAGATTCCAATGTTTTCTGTAAAAATTTAACAAATGGAATAGTTCAACTACCTTCAACTTAATATTGAAATGATAATGTAAGGAATACTACTACTAATGTATATCAGTGGTTGTGATATGACGTTTTTTTTATCACTTCGTTTTCATTCACGCCAATTTTGCTATATGGAAAATAATTTTACACAATAACGTAACATAATGCTCTATAGATATCAGTGACTGTTTTAACATTACATATGAATCGTGCGTCAGGAAGGTGAACGAAAAATTATGAAAACTCTGCCATCAGTACAAGCATAGGAGTTGATTTTATAGTTACATAAACTAGTTGGAAATCGAATGTAACTTTTTTAAGTACCTTCAATGATTTTACAGAATGAATGTCAGACTCATTTGCATGGTACATGTCTCACCGACTGCTGTTAACAAGACCTGTACCGTTTCAAACATTTGTTTAACTGAAAGTATTGACATATACCTACTTACCCAGGTGAACGAATCCTGAGTCATTTCAGGCGCATGCGTCGTCGGGATTCCAACTGCTGACGAATCATTAAGAGTTTGAAGAACGTACGGAATGACGGTCCTGGTAGTGTCCTTTTGAGAGAGAGAGAGAGAGAGAGAGAGAGAGGTCAACACCTCCTAAGAGCCTGTTGAGGAGTTCCGATGGGTCATAACATCTCCCGAAGTGAATAAATGAAGCCTTCAATATGTCCACTAATTCCCTCGAAGTCTCCTCACAAGGGGAAGAAGAACATTCCTCAGACGGGAAGGAGGAGGAGGATTTCCTCTCTCCCTCCCTCCCTCGGGTGGGTGGGGTCAGTGGCGTGGGATGGATCTTTGAACTAAACAAAGATATTAGAATGAGTTGTCTTGGAAAGTAAGGTCAGAATAGGTTGCCTTGTTGACCTAGAATAGGACTAGTCGATGTTGAGTTGTAATTCAGGATTTTACGAATGATTCTGTGTGTGTGTGTGTGTGTGTGTGTGTGAATGAACACAGCCATGACACACCCCATTCTTGGCATTATCCTCTGCAATGGACGCAGATGGAAAATTATCGTTCTCCGCCATGCCAGACCTTCCGCCTAAAGGATTTGTATGCAGGCTTACTACCTTCATTACTGACAGGTCAAATTTTCCGAATTCGCTGTGACCCCTACTTCTCTTACCCCGGTCATTCAAATACTTTCTTCAGTAATTCACTCCTCGCATACTGATGGGTAAAGTTGATATATATTCATACATGCCATGATGATATTCATGTCCTTTGCTGAAGTTTTGTTCTTATAAAACTGACGATGATTCTTTTTTCCGGGTGCATTATTGAATAAACAACTTGTTTACTCCTGCCCCTTTGATTGTACGATTGTTTTCACTGACATGTATAACAATTTCCCAGTTCTCGTTTTTTTCCAATGCATTTTTTCCGGTTTGAGCAACGTAAAAGTTGTCATGAGAATCACTCGGAATTTGGGGCACTCATCTCAGTATTGCGGGACTAGATTTTTTAGAAGTGCAAGTTTCACTGTTCTATTGTACTTGAATTCCTCCCTTACTCCAAAATTCTCATTTAGATGCGGAATAGCTTTGGTATTATTACATTGCAGCAGCAGTTGGTTTTTTGTTTATAACTTTCTTTTTTGTTGACATTAATAGACTTTTTGCCGCCTATAATGCGTTATCTAATACAGAGTCAGGATACTTCAATGTCATGCCTACATTCCCAATTACAAATTCTAAATTCATTTCATCACTAGTGAATTCAAGGCTACATAAACGTCATACTCTTAAAGAAATGATGTGAGAACCGATTCCTTAGTTACATTACAGCGACCAGAATATAAAAAAAAAATATATATATATATATATATATATATATATATATATATATATATATATATATATATATATATATATATATATATGAGAGATATTGGAGGCGCTTCTGTACAAACATATTCAAAAAGGGTAGTCAACCATCTTCTTCCATTTCCACAATGGATTCTATTCATTGCATTTATCATTTGATTAACAAAGAAGTTATTGACATTTTCAGTACATGGCCAAACAAGCGTTACTATTTCGTTAACATACCTGAACCCAGCCACATTGACTGGAAATGATGCTGTTTGATATTTTCGAAAAATTCCACATGCAAAGGACGCAACACTCGGCATTATGGGTTTCCTATGGCCCATACCAGAATTGAAGGTAAATTTTCCGTTAAATGCAAGTGGACATTCTTGTACACAAACGCTCATGAAAACGGTATTGTATCCAGCTGCCTCTTCTCAGGCATTTCCCTCGATAACTCCAACATCTGCTGCTTTGCTTTCAACAGTTTGTGTGTTCGTACGAACTGTCCTGCTGACATATGTATTGCGAATTTCTACCACTTTGTATCAGTCCTCTGAAGACGGCTTGGTTAGCAATAAAACCAACATCGGTCAGATCTACAGACATACATACACACACACACACATATATATATATATATATATATATAATATATATATATATATATATATATATATATATATATATATTCCCCTCCTTATCCCCTAAATTACACAAACTGGGAACTCTTATCTGTTGCCAACGGTGCCCTGTCTGTAAGACTGCGTAAATATAAAAAAATACTATTTATTTCCCAAGCAATCGGTTATAACAAAGAACAAAATGATTAACAAGTCATAATGGCATAAACACCCAAATCTACCCATAAAGAAACCAGTAGGATAACATTCTACCCCTCTGACTAAGGTTACACTCCCAAACCCAAAAGTGTCTTATTGTCTCGTGTTAGTCAGGTTAGAGAATCCCGTTTCTAATCAACCATGGAGTCGGACCCATCTGTAATAAAGATAATAGGTATATAGACATCCCCCACGTCACTCTTTTCAAAGTATTTACGTAAAGAGAGTATTTTCACATTCTCTCTCTTTTTCAAAAGGTAACAGTTTTTTCTAAGTTTTTATAGAATGTGTCTTACCTTTTCGATGGGCGTTTTCTCCCGACACTCGGAGCAACACTTGATCTATTCTCGTTCGCACAAGAATGCGTCTCCCACAAGTACCCTGAACTAGTAGGCCTGTAATACGCGTACAAACGAATGTACACGCCTCACAAACGGGGAACGATCTCTGAGTCAAGTTGCTTGTTCAGCAAATACCTTTTTCTCCAAGTGAACTCGCAGTGCACTACCTCTTGTTTCTAAGCGAGGAGAGCTATGTGACTTTACTATCATATAAAAACAAAACATCATTCGCCATTGCCCCTCTTTTCACCTCCTAGATATATATATATATATATATATATATATATATTATATATCTATATATATATATATATACATATATATATGTAGATAATATATATAATATTCTATAGAATATTACAATAGACATAATGAATAACTTAATCACGAAGTATTATAAAACGTGATGCTATGTATAAATAAAGTTTTTTCCCACGAAGGAAAAAATGAAAAAGCGTGATAGCCGAGTACTTTCGGTCTGTTCAGACCCTTTACTAGGACCCGAAAGTACTCGGCAATCTCGCTTTTTAATTTATCCTTCGTGGCAAAAACCTTTATATATATATGATACAGCCTATATAATATAGATGAGATAATATATATATATATATATATGTGTGTGTGTATATATATATATATATATATATATATATATATATATATATATATATATATATATATATATATATATATATATATATATGCAGGAAGGTTGGGGCATCTGGAACGCCGTGGATTTAAAATGAATAGGATGGAGAAAAGCCAGCGTAACATCTACATCATACATGTATTTTCCAAATTTCGAGACTTTGGGTCTCATCATCAGGGCTGTAAAATATACAAAAAAATATACAAATTAAAAAAGACTCAGTATTAATATTAATAAAATTGAAGTACATAAAAATTAAAATATAATAATTTAAAAAATGAACTAGAAAAAAATGAAATAAATAATATATATATAATATATATATATATATATATAATATATATATATATATATATATATATATATATAAAATTAAAAAGTGAAGAATGCTAAAGTTAGTACCTATCTCTATGGAGTTAAAAACTGAGTGACGTTGTCTGGTTTGGAAAGGAGACGTCAACTATGCTATATATAGAACTGTGGAAGAAGTCTGACCATTTAATGGGGGCACACGCTGTTTGATTGTTAACGACTCCAAAACAGAGAGAGAATAGTCATTGGGCGCTTGAGTGACAATACGAAAATCCTTATGTGAAAATGATGTTTTACATTTATTACAATGTTCTCGTATGTTAGAAAATTCCTTCGTTTTCAAAGTACATCCCGTACGGTGATGACTCCGAGATGAGAGTCGATTCTGACTTTGAGCAATCTTTTGGTGGCTCCCACTTATTTCCCGATCTTACATTTCGGGCAAGTAAAGCAATATACCACCAAACGACCGCATCAAAGCCGGAAGTTTATCTTTGTGGGAGAACAAAGAACCCAGAGTTTTAGGATTTTTTGCTATCAACTTAAGATTCACAGCCGGAAAAGTTTCCTGAATGACTTTTTGTATTTGCACCTTAAATGCGTTCAACTGAATGAAAGGTATAGAGGCATATATTAATAGGTACTAACTTCTATAGCAGTTGTTCCATAACATTTAAATTAAATAGTATTTCCACGCTATTACATCGTGCTTATATGTTATCTTCCAACAAGGCATAACTTCCATAGAGAAATCCAATTTTTACTTCAGTTTTTTAAAAAACAATTCGTATCCTCCAGCCGATTCTTGAAATATGTCAATAACTTTTTAAAATGATAAATTTCAGCCACGTCAACTTGCACCGAAACGTGCCTAAACTATTAATATATGCCTCTATACCTTTCATTCAGTCGAACGCATTTAAGGTGCAAATACAAAAAGTCATTCAGGAAACTTTTCCGGCTGTGAATCTTAAGTTGATAGCAAAAAATCCTAAAACTCTGGGTTCTTTGTTCTCCCACAAAGATAAACTTCCGGCTTTGATGCGGTCTTTGGTGGTATATTGCTTTACTTGCCCGAAATGTAAGATCGGAAATACGTGGGAGCCACCAAAGACTGCTCAAAGTCAGAATCGACTCTCATCTCGGAGTCAGTCACCGTACGGGATGTACTTTGAAAACGAAGGAATTTTCTAACATACGAGAACATTGTAATAAATGTAAAACATCATTTTCACATAAGGATTTTCGTATTGTCACTCAAGCGCCCAATGACTATTCTCTCTCTGTTTTGGAGTCGTTAACAATCAAACAGCTTGTGCCCCATTAAATGGTCAGAACTTCTTCCACAGTTCTATATATAGCATAGTTGACGTCCTCCTTTCCAAACCAGACAACGTCACTCAGTTTTTTAACTCCATAGAGATAGGTACTAACTTTTAAGCATTCTTCACTTTTTAATTTTATATATATATATATATATATATATATATATATATATATATATATATATATATATATATATATATATATATAGATATATATATTTTTATTTCATTTTTTTCTAGTTCATTTTTTAAATTATTATATTTAACTTTTATGTACTTCAATTTTTATTAATATTAATACTGAGTCTTTTTTAATTTGTATATTTTGTATATTTTACAGCCCTGATGATGAGACCAAAATCTCGAAAATTTGGAAAATACATGTATGATGTTACGCTGGCTTTTCTCCATCCTATTCATTTTATATATATATATATATATATATATATATATATACTATATATATATATATATATATATATATATATATATATATATATATTACAGTTCCTGGTTTAAAGTCCATTTTCCAACCTAATTAAAATACTTCAAGTTTTTATGTCTTCAATTATTTTCTTCAACTACCAATACTTCCTGCCAGAGAGCATCTCTTCACCTTTGGCAGAGGAATTCATTATTTCCTTATTGAATTCCAGGCAGAAGTCTTCACTAAAATGAAAAGAGATGGCACTGGTTCATCGAAATAAAAAAAATATATATATTGAAAAATATATGGTATTTGCAAAAAATAAATAAAAAAATAGATAAACAAATAATCGAATTATGGTGTTAGATAATGAAAATAACATTAAAGAAATTGAGGGTTGACCTATTCACCCACCACATAAAAGGTCCCTTTTCCCCAGAAGTGACATTCCTATCTCTCCCAACATTTGATCACTTCTATGTAGATACAATAACCATCTTTGGGACCACTTCCGTCAAAATCCACGCGTAACATTTCGCGTAATCTCAGTAACAGAACAGACAGACAGACTAGCAGGCAAGCAAATAGCAGACAAATTGCGGAACACAAAAGCAATTCCAAGAAGGACAACGGAAACAAAAACGCACAGAGCTTTTGAAAGCCCCAGCCCCACCCCCCCCCCCCTCCCCCCCTCCCACCCCCCTGGGGTTTATTCCTCCCAACGATGTTTTTTTCATGTCCCTTCATTCCTGCTTTTCTAAGGAGATGAAATCTTTATAATGACAACCCAGTTTTCTAAGAGGAATTCCCAGTGATATTTGTTTGAATGCATTTACATACACAATATATAAATATATACATATACATATATATATATATATATATATATATTATATATATATATATATATATATATATATATGTGTGTGTGTGTGTGTGTGTGTGTGTGTGTGTGTATGTGTGTGTGCGTGTGTGTGTGTTATGTAAAAGGCAAACAGCGTGAAAGACAGAGACACTAATCACTTAATGGCTGAGCAGGACCAAAGGAGGAAGAAACCGAGAGAAGAGACGACCACCATTAATTGTATCTTCAACGACCGAGACGAATCACTATCTTTTTATTCTTCTCTTAATAATTTAACGACGGTAGAAGCGAAATGGATCTCCGTCTTTTTGTCGTCTCTCGTTCCATTCTCCTTCTCATTGATGATCAAGATGATTTACTTAGTTCTGACGATTATCACTGATTTTTAAGATAGCTCGTCTTGGGGCCCTTCACAATACAACCCACTGTTTTGGTTTATGACTTTAGGGAGGAATCAGTTATAAATTCAAAGAAGACTCAGGTTACAACGAAAACGATAGTACAATAATGGCATTATATTGGTCAGGCCCTTTCAAGCCTTTAATTAAACCCACTGTTGTGGTTTACATCTACGAAATTTAAAGATAATGTATAATATAGGCTCATTTTTAATATAGCCCTCTGTTATAGGTTATAAATTTTAGAGGAATTAGTTATAACCACAAAAAGATAATAACACTGCATAATATGTGCTCATTCTCAAGATAACCAATTCTTGTGGTTTATAAATTCAGAAACGAATCAGTTATAGCTACAAAATTGAAAAATAGTTTATAATAATATACAAAAGCTGGGGAATGAGAAAAAAGGACGAAAACAAGGAAATAAAAAGTAAAGTTAAGGAAAAGAGAAAATGAACTATTGTCCCAGTGCACAAGAGGCAAATAATCCAATTTGCAACGGAAAGAAAACAGCAACAAATCCCTTTGACGAGACGAAGATAAAAGCAAAAACCCTCACAAAACATGTCCCGCCAAAACAAAAACAACTCTGCCACAAATACCCAAATAAAAATAAATGAAAAAAAAGACCATATTGTTTGAAAGGGAAAAAGCAGTGCAGTTGAATCTCTCTCTCTCTCTCTCTCTCTCTCTCTCTCTCTCTCTCTCTCTCTCTCTCTCTCTCTGTAATCATTTTTTTTCTTATATTTTCTTATTCCTAGCATATAAATATACCAATAACAGTATGAGCATGCATCCCCCTTTTTTCTCTTCATATTTACGTTATTCCTAACTTATTCTACCTTATCTGTCCTCCTCCAACTTATTTCATTACCTTCTCTGATACTTAATAAAATATTTCTTATTTTCAAGTCCTATTCAATATCAGTTTGTCATACCATGCCATTCAAGTGCATAAAACCTAATACGAGTATCCCTTTGTACTCCCTTCCTTTAAAAGACACGAATCCTGGTATGACAATGAGGACTCTATCTTAATGATTTCTTCCATTTCAGAATAAAGCTTTGAACAGAATATGAAGAATCAGAAGACAGGAAAGAGTTAGAAATGGCAACATAAAAGTTAGTTAGTTTAATTCCATATATAGTGAGATAAAGATGAAAGGTAGATGGAGATGGCTTGGACATGTCCGTCTCCTAATCCCTGGGAGGAGAACGGCGCTTGGCAGTCACCTGGGAGGTTCCTGGGGACCCCAGGAGAGTTGGAAGAAGAAGACCCAGACCTACTTGGAGATGAGAGCTATGAGAAGGGAGGCTGGAGAGGAGTGGAGATTTGTGGAAGACAAAGCACAGGGAAGAAAGAGGTGAGTGGCAGAATGTCACGATGGGTGAGAGACGATGATGAAAATGATGATGATGAGAGAATAGAATGGAATAGGATATAGAATTTAGGCCAAAGGCCAAGCACTGGAACCTATGAGGTCATTCAGCGCTGAAACCGAAATTAACACAAAATGGTCTGAAAGGTGTAACAGAAGGAAAACCTTTTGCATTTGCACAATGAATCATTTGTTAGGAGAGGGTAGATAGCAAGATGGAAGAACGAGAATATGACCGAAGGTATAGTAAAAGGAAGCTTACACATTTTTTAAAATCATAAAAACATTGCCGAAAGAGCGAGCTGAATTTTTAAAGAAATTATGACATAAATATCTATATTTGATATATATTTTAGTGATCAAGCGAACGAAACCATTCATTATAGCTTTCGAGAAGTTTATGAATATTAAAAGAATGATACAAAACATTCACAAAAAAAAAAAAAATAGCAGGAACTGACCTAATGATAAGACCCTCTTTTATCCAGTTCTGATGAATTCCATTTAGTCGTCTGGGGAAAAATGTTAACTAGAGAAAAGGGGAACACACAACAGGGTCCAATTTTCTCGATTTTCTCCCACAAAATAAAATAAAATAAAAAAAGGCAAAAGTAGACAAAGGAAGAAAGTCTGTCTGTTGGCGTTAACTAAATAAAGACCTGTTGTTGTATTTGCCTTTTTGAGGCTCCCAAAGTTCTACTTCAAAAGAACCTGTACAGGGTGTGTGTGTACACACACACACACATATATAAATATATATATATATATATATATATATATATATATATATATATATATATATTATATAAACAATATATATATAAATGAATACCGGGTGACTATACTCGGTTTTTTTCCATCTGTCCACCCGCCTGTGGTGTTTGCGTATGGTAACACTGCGTCCCGGGCTTTAGATAGTTACATTCAGCTTACATTCAACAATAATAACAATATCCTATTTCGAATATTAACGGTGTAATTCGCATACAGTAAACTATTAAAACTTTTCAGTTGCAAATGTACACCCAGATATCCTTTTATTTACCTAACACTTATACATAGCGTAACTATCTAAAGCCTGGAACGCAGTGTTACCATACACAAACACCACAAGCGGGTGGACAGATGGAAAAAAACAGAGTATAGGGTCGTTTACATAAAAAAAAAGCTCTACACAAAACAAGTTGTCAAACTTCAAGAAACGGCGTTTTATTTCTAGAGTAAAGTGAACTTTCTCTAAAGCTCACAATTAGGAGCTGTAGATCACAAATATACTTTTTGGTTCTCTTGTGAATGGAAGGGGAATTCTCTTAGTTAAATGAGATTTGGTCTTTTCAACTTTTAGTGAATTTTTAAAATTTTTTTGGATTATCTTGCCAGAAAAAAAATATTATACATACGCGTGATAATGTCATGAAAATGGAAACTGATGAAAATTTGAAACATGTTTTATGGATTATCTTGCCAGAGAAAACACTCATCTTGAGGGAAATGTGATGATGTCATGGAAATAAACAACTAAATAAAATTGGAAGTTTTTTGATGACTGATTCAAATCCCCACAGAACTCCCTATGATGTGGAAGACATCAATGTCTTCAAGAAACTGTTTTACCCACACAATGAACGTCAAGAGTGAAGACGAGTGATAAAAAAACTTAAAATGAATGGTTCAATAATTAATTTCAAGTAATTATTTTTTTGCACTCCATAAATATTCGCTTAATGGACATCAACAGGTTTGTAATGACCTGTAGCAAAAATAGATATTAGCCAAATCCATAAAGAGACAAGTAAAACCTAATATAATATCTCATAATAATAATGATAATGATAACAATAAAATGGTATTAGTAAGAATAAAAATGGCAATATTAATAACAGAAATACACTTACAATCAATAATAGCAAAGAAAACTACATGAGATAAACCTCAAATAACTGTGAGATGTTAAAGGACACAGCAGTGGAAAAAAATATTGAAAACAAACTACATAAAAACAAACTAATGATAATAATAATAATGAATTTTAAAAATTTACTTCACTGAAACACAAAAAAAACATTGCTTAACACTCAACTAAACAGAGGCAGTGCTGAGTGTCTGAAAAAAAAAGGAAAGATAATTATTAATCTCATTTATCTAAATAATAAAAATTAATAATAATTAACTTAAAAATAAAGTCTGATCGCGGTTATAATCGTCTGTCATTGAGTCTGCATTGCTACTTTTGTTTTTACGCTCTCTCTCTCTCTCTCTCTCACGAGACACAAAACCCCAAAACGTGATAAGAAGACTAGTCATTTCCATATTCCTGAGCAGCAGGCAGAGAGAGAGAGAGAGAGAGAGAGAGAGAGAGAGAGAGAGAGAGAGAAACTAGTCGGGATCTCCGGACGCGTGTGAGTGACCGTGTACGTAAGCTCGTATGTTTATCTGTTCTGTGTGTGTGCGTGTGTATATAAGCACATGAGCATTATGTCCGTCTGACGTAGGTCTTTTACGAGTCCCTCCTACGACGTCAAAAAGAGACAGGAAGAAGAAAGCATCTGAATAAATGAGAAGAAGAAGAAGAAGAAGAAGAAGAAAAAGAAGAAGAAGAAGAAAAGTCCCTTTATGCTCCAGTTGAGCCTCCTCTTAGACCCTCAGGAATGAAACAAAGTTGTTTTGCAAGAATTTCAAGGAATTTTCTTAGAACTTCAGAATATGCAACTTGGCTTTCAGCTCGTTTCTCGCTCTCGACCATAGAGAGAGAGAGAGAGAGAGAGAGAGAGAGAGAGAGAGAGAGATAAATGAAATTTATTGGTTAAAAGAAATTTAACTCGGCTCCCACTTCCTTCTTGCTATCTCGCTGTCCAACCTCTCCAACTCTGTCTTTTCACAGTCTTGAGCTCTGATTGGCTGAATGTGTCCCAGTGTTTCGCTTCGTAACCTGATTTGAATTAAATAAATCTGGCAAGATCCACCTCTCACAGTTGCGAAGTCCAGCGGAATCCTGAATGACTGACTTCTACTGACTATTCACTCTCCCACGTTTAAGATAAAAGGAGAAACGTAAAAGGAATTCTCTCTCAAATTAAGAAAAGAACTACATTGCATTTAACTCTACCTAGACATCAAAAATCATTATGGGACATCAAAGAGAAACGGGTCATCGGAAATGCACACTAATTCACAAAGGAGCAATTTTTGCTTGGTGTCAAATTTCATGTGGAGTTTGCGATCTCCATTTCGATCTCTCTCTCTCTCTCTCTCTCTCTCTCTCTCTCTCTCTCTCTCTCTCTCTCTCTCTCTCTGGTCGGCAACGAGAAACGTGTATAAAGCCACGTTGCATATTCTGGAGTTTTATGCAAATTCCTTGAATTTCTTGTGAGACGTCTTTGTGTCTTTCCTGAGGGTCTGAGAAGAGGCTCAACTGAAGCATAAAAGGTAATTGTGTTTTGTAACAATGAAAGTTAAAATACAATTTTACTCAAAGATAATTGGGAATTCTGTCACTGCATAGTCGTGCACCATAGATATGTTGAAAAAGTCCCAAATTTTAATTGGATCTGTAAACATACAAATATTAATAAATTATTAATTTTTCCATATTTGTTTCGTAATTTCTCCCATTTCTCAGCTTCAAACGAATTTTAATTCACTATTTATCTATTCTGTAGTTCATTTCTAACCAACCAACTGACCGCCTGAGAGAAGAGAAGGACTCCAGAAGTAAACAAAGAAGATGAAGATGAATGTTCTTGTGCTGAGGCAACGTTCATGAACAAATTGCGAAACGTTTTTCCGTCTCAGGAGACTCAGTTTCGGTCTCTACCTCAGGCTGAGAGGTTTATTGAACGTTCTGCTGTTCTTCCTCGAAATGAGCTTCTTCGAGGAACGTTTTTGCTTCCTGCCTTCGGAGCAGAGGCCGTTGCTCCTGGAATTCTGGAAGTTTTATTTCATTCCTGGAAGGTATTTTATGAAGAGCTCGCTCATGGAAGGCTTGATGGACTTTTATTGCGAATTACAGTTGGATATTTAGTTCTTACAGAGGGATTAGGGATTTTTTAAGTCATTTAGTCTTAATCACATGTGTATATTCAGTTATTTAGTTCAGGTGAAATAATTTTAGACAAACAGTTGGTTCTGTAGTGTGTAGATATTCATGTCTGGATAAAACAGCAGAAGGTAACGATTGTATTGCTTTCATATTAATTGATCCATATTCGTCCTTCAAAACAGGATTTATTTAGGAAAAGTAAATAAACTGAAAAAAAACTATTAATCATTCTTTTGTTAGAGAAAATAAATTCATACATCAGTTGCCCTTGTGTAGGAATAAACCTGTCTGTAATATTTCCCACCCAAAGTCTCCTCAGCCAACAGGTCTCTCCAGGCAGGAGGTTTCGCTCTCGAGTTCTACCTTCAAACTAAAACATTTTTATTTATCCTTTAAAGAAAAAGCCACTCGCTTTCCCCTTGTCAGCTCTTGTGAAAGCCCGCTTTCTAAAATCGAAAGCAAAGAAAGAGCTCATGGCAGGAAAGGAGTTGAGGGACTGAAGATTTTATTCGTTAGTTTCCGGAAATGACGTCACATTGCAAATTGTTGCAGAGAAAAGTGACTCGACTCTGACTTCGTTCAACTTGAACTTTTATGAAGTATTCACATTTTACATTTGTTCTTCAGTTTGTTCTTAAAAGCAAGAATAGGCGATATCGTGGCCTATTCTCTCTCTCTCTCTCTCTCTCTCTCTCTCTCTTCCTGTGGAATTCAGCAGCAAAGAATTTCCACAAATTCCGGTTACTGAAGTTGAAAAATTATACATCACTAGAGAGAGAGAGAGAGAGAGAGAGAGAGAGAGAGAGAGAGAGAGAGCTTTTGCAAGGTGATAATCTCAGTATATATATTCCACGAATTCATTTCGGAGGGTCATTACATCCTAGTCCCTTTAAATTAAAAGTGAATTCAAGTCATAGCACCTGACAGCTCCCTGCTTTGATTACTTGTATGTTTATTTAGCTATTATTTCTCTTACTGGAACTACTAAAGAAGTTCAAGCGAAGATGCAGTGCATCAATACCCTAATGCAATTCTAGTTGTGTTTTAATATTTTACTTACATTTTTATTTATTTATTGGTTAATTTATCTGTTTTTCTGATATGTGATATCCTCTTTCTGTATCTCTCGTTTCCTTCTGTTACTCCTTCCTAATGGACACCACAATATTCTTTGGAAGCTTGAATTTCAAGTCAGTGCCCCTGTGGTGGGCATTGTTCCATATGAATAGGGGTCTTCATCTTCTGAGTAATAATAATAATAATAATAATAATAATAATAATAATAATAATAATAATAATAATAATAATAATAATAATAATACTGGTAGTTTAAAGATAGGCTTTAAATAGCTGCTTATTGTAGTGGTTTCGTTTAGAAAAGAGAGCTGATTTTTAATTAGAAAAAATACAACTGTATTTTAAGAATAATTTTCTGTAACATTGTAATACATCTATATTTACTTTGCTTTGATTTCTCTTGTATTTAGTTCAAAGAAACCCATTAGTTAGCTGCTTTTTGCAGTGAATCTGTTTAGAAAATGGAGTTGATGTCTCATAATAAAAAATACAACTATTTTGAAAATAATTCGCTTTAGTATTTAGTAATTGATCTGGCAAAATTGGGAGGAACCGTGGTATTTCCGCTAAATGTGGTTCTTTGTTTAACTTTCTAACACGCCCCTTCTCTCTCTCTCTCTCTCTCTCTCTCTCTCTCTCTCTCTCTCTCTCTCCTGCAAATGAATTAATGATCTCTTCGACATGCATAGGCTGTGAATCACCCAATGGAGGTGACATCCAATTTCCGGCCAGTTCAGAGAAATTAGACATATTTATGAAACAGTCATTTCCATTCAACTCGGGAGATATGGATAAAGTATAGGGATCCTCTTGTGTGTGAGTGAGATATAGAGATTAATAATATTTATTACTCTGACGAATAACATGACATGACATAACTGAAAATTAGTGAAGATATGAATTACTTGACATTCACGCGAACAGTCGGTCAAGTAAATGAATGAGGCCTCGTTTGTCCCGTTCCGTTGTTCCGCGAGATAGAACGATTGGAACTCTCTCTCTCTTCCGTTCCCTTTTGTGGAAGGGGAACAAAGGAGAGAAGCGCATGCAAGCAGGGAAAAATAATTGTCTGGCTAATTCGAATTGCATGCGCTCCAAGCACGCAAGCACAAAAGCACGCTTGTCTTACGTTTCCCGAGATACCTTTCGACAAGAATTGTTATCAATATTATTATTATTATTATTATTATTATTCTTCTTTATTTAATTTATATTTTTAAAAATTAATTATTTTTTATTTTATAATTTATATTATTTTTAATTTATTCTAATAAAACTATTATTATTATTATTTACTCTGGATGGCATTACTCATGTCAGGTCCGTTAACAATGACCGGGTCCGCAGGGTCTCAACCCTAACTGAACTGCGAGAATATAGACCAACGAGAAATGCCAGTTATGGATGCTGTGGATAATTTGAATGTTAATGCTGAAACACCCAGTGTTGCTGTGTAAGTACTGTATTGTAATCAATGATGGCTTCTATTGATTTTGAAAACGGTGATTACCCTATACTGACGCTAGATCTGGTTAATTATTCTCCTCCCTTGTGTAATTATCTTGACTGTGAGTTAATATCTAATATGGTAAACTGTTACATGTTTTAATATATTACTCTTGAACATAACGAAGTTCTGTAAAAAGAATTTTTATGCATTTGTGTCACATTTTGCTAACCTGTTAACCCTGTTTCATATGTAATCTTTACTGAAACTTGGTTATCTCCTGATATAGACGTAAATTATGTAATTCCTGGATTTTACTCTCATGATATATATCGAAACCATTATGGTGGAGGAGTGAAGATATTTATAAAATGGGTTACGGGCGAAAATTTTAGAAAATTTTCTCGTTTTGTAAATGACCTCTTCGAGGTCTTAACAGTTGTACTCAACTTTAAGTGTTGACGTTGTCTGCTCTGCTCTCTACCATCCCCCTACCTCCTCCCCTGAGAATAACAATGCGTTTGTCTCTAATTACTTATCCTTCTTGAGAGATTTACTTGCTAAGTACAAGAAAGTGATAGCATGCGGTGATTATAATATCAATCTGCTTAATATGGGTAAATTTGGATATATTGATAATTTTATTAATGGTATGTTTGAAATTGGCTTTACTCCATTGGTTACAATACCCACCAAAATAAACATCGATAGTGTTTTAAAACAAGGTCAGCCAAAATCCATTGGACCATATTTGGATTATTAATATTGATAATATGAATAACGCTTACGTTATCCCTTATGATCTTACAGACCATTTATTGTTATGGCTTCAGTTTAAGCCTTTTGCTAACCAACTATAGGTAGGGTTGCTCAGGTGAGGAGATCGTTTAGCAAGAGGAGCTTGACGACTTTTAGGTTTCTTGTGTCTAATTTTAATCCTCGTGAATTTGTTCGTAGTGGTAGTTTTGATACTGTGTATGAATCTTACTTTGCTGGTGTTTTTAAACTTTATGAGAGCTCATTCCTCTTTAAAAAAATCCTTACCCAAACTGATCGAGCCAGCCAGCTCCATGGATGACACCTATTTCTGAAATCTTGTATTGCTAAAAAGTCCAGGTTATATAAATTGTACTTGAAAGGTAAGGTTGAGAAGTTGGCTTATACTCAATATAGAAATATGCTAACAAAAGCAATTAGACTGGCCAAACGAGTATACTATTATAGTCAATTTAAAGATGCTGGAAATGATACTTCGAAACTGTGGTTAATTATTAATAGTCTTATAAAAACTAAAAAAGCTGCCAGCCTGGAATATATCCAGACACCTGATGGGATTTTGACTGGCTTGGATTTGGTCAACTATGACAATATTTTTTTTTTATAAATGCTGCCGCCTCCCTTGTGGGTAATTTAGAACCACTGCTTGTAACTACCTACCATACCCCTCCAATAATGACAACGTGTTACTTAAGGCACCGACTGGATCATGTAGAGGTGGCACATGTTATCAGAAGTTTAAAAAATAAAGGCAATAAAATTGTGACATAACGCCGTTAATATTGAAGGATAGCTGTAATGTTATTTGCTTCCCATTATGCAATGCTCTATAATATGTCCATAAAGCAGCCTGAATTTCCTAGTCGACTTAAGGTTGCAAGAGTTACCTCCTGTATAATAAGTTCTGGATTAGAAAGCATCATTGATAATTATAGGCCCATATCAGTTTTACCTGTGGCTTCAAAAATCTTTGAAAGGTTAACTCTAGACAGGATGAACAGATTCATTGAAAAGTACTCTATTCTTAATAATTCTCAATATGGCTTTCGCAAGAATAGAAGTACTACACAGGATATTATTAAATTTCTCTCTATTGCAACAAAGGCTTATCAAGAGAAGAGTTTCTGTGTCTGCTTCTTCCTTGACTTGAGAAAGGCATTTGACACTGTCTCACACAAAATACTTTTGGATAAACTACAGCATTATGGGTTTCGTGGCCAATTTCATCTATACCTAAGATCATACTTTGCTAACAGAAGGCAGTTTGTAAGCGTAAATGGTGTTGATTCTGATGTTAAAGTGATTACATGTGGTGTGCCTCAAGGGTCTAAACTGGGTCCTCTTTGTTTAATATTTATTTTAAATGACCTACCTAATGCAGTGCAGGCCGAAACAAATTTTATTTTTGCGGATGATGCTGCTTTTCTGTTGGTATCCCATTCATTCACCGAGCTTATGAATAAAGTTAGGAATTTGTTTAGTGAACTTGAGGTATACTTAAAAGCAAATATGCTAACTCCTAATACTAGTAAGAGTAAGTTGATGTTTGTCCTGACCAGGTCTCCCCAAGAACTTCCCGCCCTATCTTTCGCTGATGGCATTATTGAATGGGTAACGGACTTCAAATACCTAGGCTTGACTATCACTAATACCTTGACATATACAAAGCACATTAACAATGTCTCACTTAATGTCAGCCGTATAACTGGAGCAATTATTAGTACTCGTGATTTCGTGCCGACTGACATATTGCTTAAACTATATTATGCTCTAGTGCTCCCCTACTTGAATAACCACCTCTTACTGTGCTTAAGAGATTACTGTGCTTAAGAGATTGAAGGTTACGTGTCAACAACTTGCTAAGAATAATTCTGGGAGTCAGATATGAGGATGGAAGACCCGGTGAGGGGCCAATCGGAAACTATATACACGATTTTTGCAAATACTAAACATAAGTAGCCTGTATAAACTAAGCTTATTCAAGTTCTTGAGGAGACTGCTTATGGGTGAGCTGCTTTACTTTTATGATCTTTTGTTACGCCCCAACTTGAGTTCCCATGAATATGCTACTAGGGGCCGTGGTTATCATACACCTATCAATACGCTACTGGAGGTTGAAAGGAGATTCCTCCAATTATCAGCTGATTGGGCTTAACAATGAACTTGACAGAAAACTTTTAGAAGATCCTTTTATGTTTCTCTCAGAAA
>NC_061095.1:67350300-67355300 GCF_015104395.2 Macrobrachium nipponense
CAAAAAGGTGTTCCTCCTGTTACACCTTTCAAACCTTTTTAATGTGAATTTCCACTTCAGCACTGAATGACCTCGTAGGTTTCAATGCTTGGCCTTTGGCCTAAAATCTATATTCTGTTCTATTCTAATACATTCTCTATTTAGTGAATGATTGAGAAAACGATCACCTTTACTTTAAGCTAATTGTTCTCTAATTTCCTCTTCTGGCCCCACACGTGGACAGGGATTTCAAAATGAAAGAAAAAAATAATGAAAAAACTTACAAAAAGTTTTGACTCGACGGAATAATTGCCTATGGGGATTCTTGTAAGCGCCAACATTTATTCTAATTATAAAAGTCTTGCTAAGTCATTGTCTCAGGTTTGACAAATATGCAAAGTGGGGAAAAACAAAACCTGGAGAAGTGGCTTCTAACATTATCATTCGTCATATTTCGTCTCGGTAGTGGAATATTATTTGTTCAGTGGATACACTAAGAAGGCTGGACATCTAATATCAGCTAAGTGAAATTAAAGCCTTTCATTCGTATCTCCTATTCAAACACAATTACCCTAAAATCATCTGTACTGAAAGACAAACAGAAAAGCAAGTTGACTAAATTTTATGAAGCCTTCTCTCTCTCTCTCTCTCTCTCTCTCTCTCTCTCTCTCTCTCTCTCTCTTTTGTTCCAAAAGCAAAGAGGCATTTCATTCCTTTTGTTGACTCAGACAAGCGCTGGAGAACTGCTTTGCATTTTACGTTAATTAGACTGGACACAAAGGAAACTTTGGATAAGAAGTTAAAGTTAGGACCCTCGGACTGCCCATAAATGTGTTTATTGTGGTTTAGAAGAGTTCCACAACATTCCTTAGAACTTTGTAGATGTAAATTGCTTGGATTCAAAGGGTATTTAATACGAGGGAAATATTTATTGTTTTTGAGGATATTCATATTCCCAGTTATTGAATATATAAAATGGCCTCGTTTTAACATAACAACAAGAATATTGGACGATATGTGTCAAAAACTAAATGACCGCAGATTTGAAGAAGGTTGGCCATACTGAAATATGCTAAACAGGAATCAATACGTGAACTAAATGTAATTATTTTAACTTAGCTTCTGTTACAGTTAAAAGACCTGACTTAAAATTTCTGATATGAGAATAAACACAACTAAGACTTTTAATGTCTTTGTTATTGAAATGTGAATATGATGACTATAAGTACGCCATCCTATATCTGTCACCATCAATATAATGTTTGTTAGGTAAGGGAGGACCATTAGACTATCCTTAGCAAGACGTAATATTCTATAGTAACTGGTAATGGTTTCAATGTATTCCTTGTATCAGAAAACTAATATACATAGACGTTGTATATAAACATTTATTTTTATATCTTTTTTTATATGAAACCGAATTATGATAAAACAGAATTTTCTGGGCTGTCTGGAAAACCTCAAGAGTCGATGACTAAAAGGGTGTAAAAGCTTTTTAAGTAAAGGTATGAAAAGCTAAAAGGAATCAATTAACATACACTATGATATTCACATTACGGGTAAATAAATACTTTGTGTGTAAAGTCTAGTTTTCATTCAAGGCTCTTGCGCACGCACACAACACACACACTCGCGCACACACCCATATATATATATATTATATATATATTATATATATATATATATATATATATATATATATATAATATATATATATATATATATATATATATATATATATTCATATATATATTCCTTCAGTCTTAAATCTCAATATAATTTTTTGACATTAGTAACAGGAAACTACATCAAATACGCTCTTGTCAACAGGCTGTAGAATTTATATGAACTAACCCCTTTGATTTATCCATTTAGATAGATAGTATATTTTTATTTCACATGAACTTACTTATTACGTGACTTTATTTCCATTTAATGAAGACACGTGGTTTTCGAGAATGATAAATTAACTTTCCATCCATAATAATTGTTTTGTTCTGATTTCTGTCACTGGTGTCTCCAGCCATCATTCTCAACAAACAGTTCTACATAATTTTTTTTTCAAAGGTTTTAATTTCATAAAACACAAATACGAGCGCATACACACACGACATGCAAATACCACAAAGTATTAAATACGCCCTATAACTGACACACATTCCGTTGGGCGCCGAGTCCGTAGGACCACACCAGGCTCCCTACACTACGCCCCTCCACACTTTATATCAGGCCAAGATTTGAATAAAGCCAATTTTACCTGAACCACCAAAGCCAGAACCAAGTGAAAGTGCAGCCGTTGGCGTCGGGTCTTGTGAAATAGGAGCGAGATATTAGAGAGAGGAGTGAATCAGGATGTTATATAAAGTAAATGGCCCCCCGAGTGGGGGAAACCTTTACCCAATAAAATTCACAGAAACAAGGTCAAGGATTCTGTTGGTCAACGTTTATAGCAGCTTGTAGTGGGTTGTAAATTGGAATGGGGAATGTAGTGGGGTTTAGCCGTCTCTCGTTAGGGAAGGAGGGGGAAATTGATTAAATTTTAACGAAAAAAAGGGGGTGAGGGTTGGGGTGGGGGGGAATTGAAGGTTGGAGAGTAATGATTCAGAATTCTCAATAAAAATATCATGTGAATAAGTTTAACCCCAGAAGGATTATTGATAACTGAATGAGCGAAATAACACCGTGAACGAAGGATCAGAGATTTCATGAATCTGACAACTGAGAAAATGCAGAAAAGATTCTCAAACACGAATAACTTCAAATCATAACTAATCTTCTCATTTTGATGAATAATTAATCCATAATAACTTGAAGAAGAGGGCTATTTTAAATACAATTGCGGATGAAAAGTCATAGTTTAAATTAGACTTAAATGTACTTTCAAAATAATGATACAAGTGACAATATTTCGTTAATACCAATCCATTGTCGCCTATACACTGTTGACTATTATGCCATTTTGTGTTGATGTTTTTATGTCATTCCTTCATCCCCTGGAAGCTCGGCGTTGATTTGAAATGGTCAGAATCGATATAACCTTTAGCCTCTCTTGATAGCCGTTTCGGCAGCGTCACTGTCCGATCCTGATTTCGTTCCCCGTCCAACTGGACGGTGGTTCGATCCCATGGGGGTACGAAATTATTATCGACTAAAAAATTCCCCTTCGGTACATATATGAAAATATATCAATTCCGAGGTAGAGCGAATTAGATATTAAAGGACATTTGTAGCTCGAATGATTTATATGAATCACGGTGATGTGATAAATATTCATAACTAGGCTGCGTGGGTCAAACGCTCGAATCGGCTAGCATAGTGAGGGGGTTCCATATCGATTCTAATTACAAATACAACGAGATCGGCGTTGATTTGAAATGGTCAGAATCGATATAAACCTTTAGCCTCTCTTGATAGCCGTTTCGGCAGCGTCACTGTCCGATCCTGATTTCGTTCCCCGTCCAACTGGACGGTGGTTCGATCCCATGGGGGTACGAAATTATTATCGACTAAAAAATTCCCCTTCGGTACATATATGAAAATATATCAATTCCGAGGTAGAGCGAATTAGATATTAAAGGACATTTGTAGCTCGAATGATATATATATATATATATATATATATATATATATATATATATATATATATATATATAATATATATATATATACATATAGATATATGTATATATATATATATATAGATATATATATATATATATATATATATATATATATATATATATAGAGAGAGAGAGAGAGAGAGAGAGAGAGAGAGAGAGAGAGAGATATTAGATATATATATATATATATATATAATATATATATATATATATATATATATATATATATATATATATATATAGATAGTAGATATAGATATAGTATATAGATATATATATAGAGTATATGATATAGTATATAGATATATATATAGATATATATATATATGTATATATAGATATATATATATAGATATATATATATATAATATATATATATATATATATATATATATAGATATAGATATAGATATGATATAGATATATATATATAATATATATATATATATATATATATATATATATATATATATATATATATATCTATATATAGAATATATCTATATATATATATATATATATATATATATATATATATATATATATATATATATATATATATATATATATATATATATATAGATATATATACGTAAGTAGCCACATGAAAGGTGAAAAATGAAAGACCAGGTACCAAGCGCTTTCGTGTATTGCGTACACTTCTTCGGGGTACAAAGTAAAATAAATAAATAGGAACATAAAACAAGAAAATTTCACAGAACAAAGATCAAAGCCATCAACAAGCAAATATCGTTACAAATTGTCACTATCAAACAAGTAAGATTACTTTAAAAGTTCTTAAGAACTGAGACTGCAGTTAGTCTAACAGGCTGCTGCTAAAAGGTGACATTGTATTTCCCTACAATTTTATCAAACAAGGCAACTATCTAATTTAAAAAGACCTGAACTCAGATTCATAAGTTGATCGTTAAAATTACTGAATAAATGCAGATTCAATTATGTTTCTCTTTACAATATGGTTACAAAATATTACCTCATATGCATTTTTCCAGTCTATGCTATGGTTAAAATCATCATGTGCACAAATAAAGCACTTGTCGATTGACCTGTTCTAACTGCGTAACGTGTTTTTTAGACGGTAATCTAGTTCTTTACCAGTTGACCCAAGGTATTTGTAATTACAGCCAGCGCAAGGAATCGTGTAAATGCAGCCACTAGTTTGTTTTGGGGAATACGCACATGTGATATTTTGAAGTGTTCCTGAATTTTTGTGTATACCACATTTATATTGAAAGTTTTCAGTAATTTCTGAATAAAATAAAGAGTTACATTATATGGCAGTGTCAAGATATTTTCTCTCACAAAAGGCTCCCTATTGTTACTGGAATAAAAAATATGCTAGCTTTCTGCATAGATATGTCAATTAAAAACTTTGGGTAT
>NC_061095.1:67360300-67367800 GCF_015104395.2 Macrobrachium nipponense
GGTTAATACAACTCATCATTTTAAGTTCTCATGAGAGCCAAAGTAGGTTTGCATGCAAGAAGGTTGACGTTCGTCTGTTTTTATTTATGCTAGCCTCCACACGCATCCTGTGACTGTGGTTTTGGCATACTTTCCTAGTTGGCCTCTGACCAATGATTAAGCGTTAGGCGTTACTTCTAAGGAATGCCCTACATTACTTTTATCCTGTAATTTGAATATCTATATATATACATATATATATATATATATATATATATATATATAATATATATATATATATATATATATATATATATATGTATATATATATATATATATATATATATATATATATATATATTATATATAGATATATATACTATATAGATATATGTATAATATATATATGAACTTATCAAAATATTTACTCACTTGAATATTCATGTCTGGCCATACTGACTGACTAACTGACTGACTGACGGAGGAAACCTAGAAAAACGAAGAGAAAAGCGTTTCCTAACTCCCGATCATTCTGGGCGTCTAAATAAATGTTTCCAACCGAACCCAAGAGAGTCAGGGCCCTCGAGTGTTAAGAAGCAGGGGAAGGAAGGTCCCACCGACAGCTGCAGTAGGAGAGAGAGAGAGAGAGAGAGAGAGAGAGAGAGAGAGAGAGGCCCTACGGCCAAAAGAGCCTCAGATGGAATCCTCTGGAGTCAATAGAGTGAGAATTCGTCTTGTCACCTCATTTCCTTAAAAACCGAAGGGCGGCCTGACCAATGGCCTTCACATTTCACGCCGTGGACGAGCTTTTGTGTGTGAGCGCCCACCCGAATTTTGATCATCGACAGTCCGGTTGAAAGGACTTTGTTTGCAAGAGGAACAAAGTATCTTCCGGTGAAAGCGTCTAAGGGGGGCCGGGGGAGGGGGCTGGGAATGCAATACGACATCAGAAATGTTTTTGGGACTGTCTGTCACTTGATAATATGTGAAAGTGGATGTTTCTTTTCACCTTAATTTAATTTATCTTTATCTTTACATTTCTTGTGAATATACTTAGAAAAAAACGTAACAATATTCGCTGTACACTTGGTTGGCTTTATGCCAGCAGGAACTCTACTCCTATGGAAACCCGTGGGATATAGCAAGATGATGAAAGGGTTAAGACGCCTGACGTGGACCCCTGGACCAACCAAGATACGAAATGGAGGCCAAATGAGTATGAAAAGTTTATTGTACTTAGTCAATATAAGGGGTCAAGTGACTGCAGATAGAAGACTTAAATACAGAATTTAAATCTCAATATTAAAATAAGGTACAGAGGTCACGTCAGTAATGACATGCATATATTATCGGAGGGGAATAACGAAATAAAGATAAATAAAAGTAATGTGGATGTGTTGATAACAGAGGAAGAGGTAGAAGAGGAAGTGAAGGAAAGAGAAATAAATGCAAAAATGGGGATGCGATAATCGAGAGAGAAAGAGATGAAGGGAAGACTGATAATAAATAATGTGGAAAGGATATTGGAATATCTGGTGATATAAATAACAGACGATGCGCTGAAATATTACCGTGCGTGCATATTTATGTAATGAGAGAGAGAGAGAGAGAGAGAGATGATGAGGAGAGATGAGAGAGAGAGAGAGAGAGAGAGAGAGAGACTGCCACATTCCTTTACCCAAGAAACCTTGCTGCTTCGTACATTTTTTCATTCCATTTGTTTTTCTTGCCATTTAAAATAACCTCCAAATATTCATTTTAACATTTCTTTCATTTTTGGGACACTTTTAGGAGGTCTTACATAAAACCTGGTGTGGCCCACCTCAGGGTGCATAATTTTGGGAAACTCATGTAATTTGCATAGCTCTACCACGGTCCTTGACAATTCGTGCCGAATGGTGGATTTGGAACTTTATTTCTAGTTTTTCAGTTGCATTTATATTTTATATCAAGTTTGTTTCTTTCATGATATTTATACGAATTATATATATATATATATATATATATATATATAATATATATATATATATATATACTATACATACATACATACACTACATACATACATACATACACACACACACACATATATATATTATATATATATATATATATATATATATATATATATATATATATATATAATATATATATATATATATATATATATAATATTATATATATATATATAGATATATATATATATATATATATATATATATA
This sequence comes from Macrobrachium nipponense, assembly GCF_015104395.2. Lineage (NCBI taxonomy): Eukaryota > Metazoa > Arthropoda > Malacostraca > Decapoda > Palaemonidae > Macrobrachium > Macrobrachium nipponense. The sequence goes on from NC_061095.1 coordinate 67,362,503, forward strand.
TATATATATATATATTCGTGTGTGTTTAAAACTGTAATCTCCATCAACACTCCTCTCCTCTCTGTCTGTCTGTCGTGTCTTTCATCTGTCAGCCTATAATATATCGATCCTGGGCCGTCTACTATAGCGTGACACCTCATGAATCGGATGTATTTTTATGAGGGACTAATTCGATCCTTCATTACATTGCCACAAGAGCTTCCCGTAAAAGTATCGCAAAAAGGAAAGTGATCAAATACCGAAATTATTTATTGGAAGTCGAAGAGATCTAGAATGAAATCCGGGAAGCCAAAGATTGTGTGGTTATTTGGTGAATATACGAATGAAGACTTATGGAAAATGTGTGAATGATTTTGAAACCAGGAGGAGAGAATCTTGGAGTGAAAATTCATGGGAGGTAGTTGATAGGAAAAAGGAATTTATTGTCGATGTTCAAGAGGTTGTCAGCTGGACGAAGGAAGCATCTGTCAGCAGAGCAACGGTCTAAACTGGCTGAAAGAAGTTGGTCTCCCGTCCAAGAGGCTGGGAAATTTATTTACATTGTCTTCAAAGCTGGTTGTGCTACAAGGGGAGGTTATATCAAAATTGTATTTATTTATTAATTAATTTGTTAACTAAATTTTTATTTTTAATGAGCGATCTCCTCCTTTTGTGTTTCCCATTACCTTGTGTGACTTCTTTCTAATAATCACCTTATCCTGCGGGCTTGGTCCCAATGAACAGGGTTCTTCATCTTCTGAATAATTCTTATAAAGTCATTAATCTATAGCCAAAAAATCATGGAAGATTCATAAAAGACCGAGATGAAAGAGCATCTGGAAACCCCTGGTTTGTCGCAAAGGGTCACAACCCCCAAGAACCAGAGAGAGAGAGAGAGAGAGAGAGAGAGAGAGAGAGAGAGAGAGAGAGAGAGAGAGACGCCATATAAAGCAACACTAGAAGTGTCAGGACCAGACGAAAGGAAAGAGAAGAAAGAGAATTGGATACTAAGACGCAACGGAATGGTCATGACTCGGGACCAGTGGGATGGAATGGAGATAGACTGATAACGAGGGGAGAAGAAGGAAAAATATATATAAATACTGAATATTCTGCGGGCGACATTGCAATTCATGTGCTCGGTACTTGTCTTGAAATGGTCTGGTGTTTAAAATAAGTCTCCATTTAATTAAATATCGGAGGCAGGAAGGAAGTTCCATTGGCTTTGAATCGATAGATATTTGTCATTGATACGAGATAGATAATTTTAATAATTTAAAATTATTAGAACATGAACAAAATAAAGAATGATTGAACATCGTATAAATATATTTATTTTAAAAAGCTGCTTTACACGAAATAATTTAGTCATCAGACAAAATAAAGGTCTAAAATATCCACTGATGTCAGGAACGTGATGCTTCATAAATATTATCAAAATTGATATAGAACGTACCTGAATACTTATTGAACTGTTGTCTCATTTCACTTTGCATATAAAAAAAGTCTTTTAATCATAAATGAAATCTAAAACAGTGACAGGAAATGATTTACATATGAATTCAATTCGCGACATTCTTTGCTAAAATAATTTTGTTTTATTATTCATCCAGCAAAGACTTATTCAATTCAGAGGTCTTAAATAGCGTTGTTATTCTAGAATAGTAATTTTGTGTCACTTGAATATGATAAATGGTTTTCATTAAGATTCATATTCTGGGACTTCAATTGTCGTTATTGAAAGCCACAATCCTCTGACTCTGCTGGTTATTAGATTGGAATACTGTAGAGTATACAGTATTGCGTTCCATTTTTATTCTCTCTCTCTCTCTCTCTCTCTCTCTCTCTCTCTCTCTCTCTCTCCTTTGATGAGTTTTATCTTTGGGAATATTGAAGGAGAATATCCTAGACAACTTGAAATCCTGAATCTGATATAAACTGAGAATTGTTGTTGACACAAACTTGAGTAAATTTATGAAATTGTTGTGACATTTTCACCTTTAATTTTGACCTGCCTGACAGAGACTTATAATTATTCAGTCAGTCTCGTTTTGAAATGTGATTAATTTGTTTATTTGCTTATGGATTTTGTAACGATAATTTTCATTTGCGCGAGAGAGAGAAAGTAAAAAATAAGTCGCAGTACAAAGACTGTTACCTACTTTAATATGTATTAAAGAGAGAGAGAGAGAGAGAGAGAGAGAGAGAGAGTCAGAAGTTCTGGATTGTCTCGGTTTTGGTGAGTGTTACCGCATGACTCTTTTATTGTAAGGTATTCGTTTTATTATTAATCTTTTTAAAATACTTTATTGGTTTATTTGCGGTTGGTTTTGAGGGTGGGGGAGGTTCTGCCTTTTTACTCTGTGAATTGCCTTCAATTTTTTTTACTTGGCACTTCACACAAAATCTTAATCTTAGGCATTCCTAAATTTGTAGTTTTGTTATTTTTGGTCCTTTGTGACTGGATCTCTTATGCCTCATTATCTATAATGATAAAAATGTTCATTGGACTTAATTTCATTTAATTGATTTAGTGATATCATTGCAAAGCATCGGTGTTCTTTTATAGAGTATTATGAAGTGCAAAAAAATACTGCTTTCTTGCAATATTAAGTCATTCAATTTCTATTTGTTTCACTCATCTTTACTAATAACTCACAGGACATAGACGCTAATCATCTACAGACATTTCCCTGAAGATGTGTCTGAGCACTCGTTTGCAAATTTGATAGGTGACTTTAAGGAGGTTTGCACGAATCATCAAAATCACTTGTTTCTCGTCATTTTTATGTTCTTGACAATGCAGTGTGTTCTACGTTTTTATCTAGGTTCAGTTTCCTTTTTGAAAATCACTTATTCAGTTTTCTGAGGAATCTGTTGCGTCTGCCTTGACCTAAATCAGGTCTGCTAACTTGATGGTTGGTCAACTGTGGTGGGTACTGCCATGTTAACGAAGGCTCTTGACACCATAAGCATATTCTCTCAGGAGGGAAGACTTCCGGAATGCTGCCCTATTGGATGACAGTTAATGTTGTTGGGGTGAAGCTGCGAGGCCCATTCCCTGTCTCAGGGACGTTAAAGAGGCTCTGATGTCATTTGGGGTTATCTGAGGTCACCGATCCAGGTTTTGTACATTTCCTTTTCTCTGGCTGATAGATAAACTTTTATTATAATTCGTGATAAACAGCTTCAGTAATACTTTTAGAAGTTCTGGACCCTAGATTCATTAGATAATCAGTCTTTAAAATAGTGATTCATAAATTTCCATTGGATGATTAATGGATATTTTTTTTCTTTACCTCGGCAACGTGAATATTCTGTTTAATTAGTGTTTATTTAACCGATTTCGGACAACAAGGAAAGTATCAGTCTCCTGAGAACCATAGGTGTAAGAAACAAGGTGAAACCATTATCAAGTAACTAGCATATAAAGCAACATTCCACTAAATTGTAACTGACTATTTACAATTAATTCATGACAATTGAAGCGTTGTCTTCCAATCAGTGATTCAGAGCAAAGTGATTTATTTGCTATTTGAACAGAAGGATCAATGAAAGAGTCATTTTTACAACTCGGTGTTTAAATGATCTGGAAACTGACGGCCTTTGGCAAGCACTAATTGGCCGGCAAAGTTTATTGACTTTTATAGTAAGCGAGCTGTTTAACTTTGTAAGAGAACATTCGACTGCTCTCGAAATTAATGTTATGTGTCAAATAAATATAATCCCCCCCGTCGAAAAATAAGTCAAAATGTAAGCTAAAATGAAAGTCGATATATAAGTCGAATATTAGACAAAATGTAAGTGAAAATGCAAGTCGAATATTAGTCAAATATAGGTCAAAATCTAAGTCTAATATAAGTCGAAAAATAACTCGAACTTAATAAGTCGAAATATATTGTCGAATATAATTCAGAATATAGGTCGAATATAAGTCGAAACATAACTCGAACTTAAGTCGAAATATATGTCGAATATAATTCAGAATATAGGTCGAATATAAGTCGAAACATAACTCGAACTCAAGTCGAAATATATGTCGAATATAATTCAGAATATACTAGGTGGAATATAAGTCGAAATACAAGCCGAAAATAATTTGAATACACGTCGAATATAAGAAGAACTGCCAGCCGAATACAAGTCGAAATATGTTCAAATATAAGTCGAAATAACTCTAGATACAAGTCGAATAGAAGTCGAATATAAGTGGAAATAGTGTCGTTCCGAAGAACCTTTTCCGTCCCTGTGTGGGATATGCGCTCAAATGCTGGAGTTACATTCATCATCGGTCATCGGCATTAGATCAGAGTTCTTTAAATGTCTTGTTTACTTCAGTTGACACAGAAATACCAACGCTTCAATAGAAATTCCTGTGGAATGTGAAGTCTCAACGTGACTCATTTCTAACCTGACGACGGAAATGAGAGAGCAGAGTCTTACAGACGCCACTGAATACTAACCAAGATAGAATACAAACTAGAGCCCAGAGACCACCTGGGCTGGAATAGAATTCCAAGATATTCCTGAGTATTCCATACCGAATTTTATTCCTCCATCCAGGAGAAAATAATCAAATCCGACAGGACTCCCAAACCACATACGGTGAAGAGAAGCTGTTTTCTCATGACTGGGTAATATTTGAGGAGACGAGAATGAAAACATTGAATGGTTTAAAGTATTAGTAAATTCTGTTCTAAGTTCTCACAAGTGGTTATTTGTTATGGAATAGTAAGTTAATGATAGACAGGGCACCTGTAAGTATTCTACTTATAAAATTTTGTTCTGTAAGCTCTCACAAGTGGTTACGTATAATGCAATAGAAGGTTAATGAGAGACAGGGCATCTTGTAAGCATTCTACTTGTGCACAAGTTGTGTGTGGGGGAGATTTCTTTAATGGTACTAAAGTACTTAATTCTGAAACATTTTAGTAGTGCATAATCCTTTCGTAACGTAACCCAGTTCTTCCAGTACAAACAACAGTCTGAAGTGTTTGTGTAAAACGCCCCCACCCACATTTACACTTCCACAAACACAAAACCACATCAAGTAAGGGAAACTGAGACCACACGAGGCTGCGATAATTCCATCAACAGAAGAGGAATGTCTGACATATCTCATTTGCACTCTCTCTCTCTCTCTCTCTCTCTCTCTCTCTGACGAGGCCGTCCGCATATCTCGAAATGTGGACACCTTAGAGTAGATCTTGGTGTCATGGTTGCGTCATAGAGAGAGAGAGAGAGAGAGAGAGAGAGAGAGAGAGAGAGAGAGAGAGAGAGAGAGAGAGAGAGAGAGTGGGAAGGTAAAAAGAGAGGGAG
>NC_061095.1:67372651-67387651 GCF_015104395.2 Macrobrachium nipponense
CCTAATTTTCACAATTGCCAAAATATGCAGTTATTAAAAAATTCAATTCATAAAAGAGTTAAAGGCAAAAATACAGTTAAATCGGAAATCATCAAACTTTAGAACTATAACATTCAAAATATTGTTTTTTGAATATAAACAGAAAACGCGTTTCAAAATTCGCTTAACTGTTGGTAGGGGCTATGCCAGACGGGCTCTTTTTCTATGGAAGGCAGTGAGGTATAGCAAGATGCTGAAAGGGGTCAAGACGCCTGATGTGGACCCCTGGACCAACCAAGAGACGAAATGAAGGCGTAGGTTGTATAAATAGTATATTGAACATAGAGTCAACTAAGAGGTCAAATGAGTGCAGATTGAAGACTTAAATACAGAACTTAAATCTCATTATTAATAGAAGGTACAGAGGTCACGTCAGGAATGACATGGTTATATTATTGAGGGGGAATAACGAAATGAAAACAAATAAATGGAATATGGATGCGTCGATAACAAAGGAAGAAGAGGACTGAGGGAAAGAAAAATAGATGCAAAATGGAATGCGATAATCAACAGAGAATGAGAGAGGGGAAGACTGATAACGGATGTGGAAAGGATATTGAATTATCTGATGACATAGGTAACCGATGGTACGCTGATATTATGGTGTTTATATATATATATATATATATATATATATATATATATATATATATATATATATATATATATATATATATATATATATATAGATATATATATATATATATATATATATATATATATATATATTATATATATATATTATATATATACATATATATACATATACATAAATATGTATGCATTACGTAATGTAAAAACATGCTTTGTATTGACTGAACATAAAAGATTTATCTTAATTTTTTGTGTAACATCACAGACCTGGAAACATCAAATACCTTCCAATTAAGGTTCGAATTACAGCCCCAAACCTCCAACGCCCCACCCCCCAGACAAACCCTAAGCCCTTGATTTCTCTCTCATATGTTGACAAACAGAGCAGAAATGATGGAATTTGCACGATGAACAATTATGTAAAACTTCATCCTGACCTTTACTTACAATTTATAACCAAGTCATCCAACGTAGAAATGTTATCTTTACTCAACATTGGAAGCTAAAAATAACACTGAACCCGTAAATATAATCGAATCAATGAAATAAACATGAGATGTAAAACATAAATAAAACAAGAAAACTAAAAAATGAAAGTATAAAATCAACCATTTAGCACAACCTTTAATTCCCAAGACGGTGGCGGAGCTATGCAAATTACATGAGTTGCCCAAAGTTAACCCCTGAGGTGGGCCACACCAGATTTTATGTAAGACCGTCCTGAGAGTGTGGCCCTGAAAATAAAAAGAAAAATTAAAATGAATTGTTGGTTAAACAGAAGGTTTTACTCGGTAGAAACTAAATGAAAAAAAAAAATTTAGAATGAGGAATTATACGAATCGATCGAGGTTTTCTAGATATTATTAGATTAAAGTAAATTAATATTTGTTGTTAATTATAATTTTGTTAATAGTTGTCCACCTTTTGTGATCTTATTTTAGGTTAAGTTTTTTTTTAACAACAGTTAGTATCGTTTATTAGTTCGATGAACTCTGTAAGGGAGTCATATGACTTCGCAGTTTTGCTTTGTTTTACCGCCTTCTCCCCCGTATTAGTGAACCATTGAAGTGCCGTATTAACGATCGTTTGTTTTTCTCTCCTATGAGCTGTGTTGACTCGAGTGGAAGGCTTGATCGTAAGGATGGTGATTCGTGACAGGGTGAGTTCGAGTTCTTCCTCACAGCCTGACGCTTTGCCACTTAATCTTTGGTCACTTCTGCAGTTTTAGTTTTTGTAACGGAGATTTGGAGATTTGGATCACGGCGGCTTTAATCCTTCGCTGCCGTTGTGTGTGGTCGCTGGTGTGTTTGTCACCCGCGGCATTCATCAGCCACGCCCCTTCTCTCGTTCTTCGGAAGGATTCCGAACGAGTTGGCCCGTGTCTACTGCGAACGGCGTAGTTTGTGGCGTGCGAGAACCGTTGACGTCCCACTGGATTCTCGGAGGCTACCACCCTCGGTGTTCCCTTCCCGTGGTATTTTGGGTTGCCTGCAGGCATTGCAGCTTGACCCGGTTGACCTCGGCATCAGCGTCAGTGAGTTCTTGGAACTCGTGGAGACAAGTAGGGCGGCTTTCTACAGGTATGAGATATTTTTGTGACTATCAAGACGATCGTGGATCGCTGAGTACCTGTAGATTTGCACGCCCCCTGGTTGCAGTACGGTCTTCTGGATCTTGTATGACCTGAGGAGATGATTCTCTAAGCCTCTTGTGATTATTACCTTGCATCTATTTGTAAGATTATTTTTCGTAATTCATTGTTTATTTACTTAAGTTCAGTTTAGCATTTAAGTTAGTTTGTCTGTGTTAGGTAGGATAATAATTTATTTTCTCTTGCTTCCTTCTAACTAACTTAGTTTATTAGTTAGATTTTTCTGGCCAGTAATTTGACAGGTTACCTGCCTGAAGTGTCACATTTAAAATTTCCTATTTCTTATGTTAGGGTTTAATTTAGCTGTAGGTGATCTTTTAAAGATCTTAAGGTTGTTTTCCCTTGATTATACATTCATTTATTTTGGTTATTATCGTTACCAACCATTACCTTTTTTTGTGTGTTTGTAAATATTGTAACTTTTGTTGAGGTGTTTGTTCTTTTGTTCCTAAATTGCTGTGTTGCATGTTTACTGACCGCAAATTCTGAGTAAAGACAAGAACCCTTGAAATTACGGCCGTAAATAAGGTTGTAACATCTGGCGACCGTGACAGGATTTGCGCTCAGGTGTACACAGTAATCGGGACTTTAGAACACTCCTCAGCGGTGGTTATAGTATTTATTTTTTGGAAATACCTTTCTCTCCTACCCACTATGGATAATTTTTTGGAAGACGTTGAGTTTAGTCCTGCAGAGTCTTAGGGTCTGCCGACTGTATTAGGCATTTTACCAGTACTAGGTAAGGAGTATCTTGTTAGTTGTGCTAGGTGGTTAGGTATTCCGTTCAAAATGACGGATACCAAGAGGAAGTTATTGATAATGGTGTAAGAACAGTGTTGTGCAAGGTTTGGCTGAGCTGAAGGGTTCCGTTGGGGAAAATATTAGTGATAGAGGTAGTGAATTAGGGAATGAGATAGGTTAGTTGTAGATGATAATGGAATTAAGTGGTGGGGGTTGCAAGGTTTTTCGTTATTTGATGATCCTCCTCAGACTGGAGTCTTATTTATGAAGTCCGGCCAATTTTGCCTTCAAGAGGAAATATACACAAACCCTTCTTAACTGAAGAGAATTTAGGGGATAGCAGTTCCTACACTTCCTGTAAATTCTGATTCAAAGGAAATTCAGGAATGACTTAATTTGTAAAAAGATAGAGTTGTTGAAATTGGAACATGCAGAGAACGAGAGGGTGAGGAGGCTATGAGATAGAGATGGCCAACCTTAATTTGGAAATGGCTAGGTTACAGGGGGCTCCTAACCAATTTAGCACCCCACGAGGTAGTCAGCCCGATAGGTTTAATATTGGGGCTGCATTAAAATTGGTCCCCATTTTTGATGAAAGGAATGTTCCTGAAATTCTTCAAGCCTTTGAGAGGGTGTCAGCTCGGTTGTCTTGGCCACCAGAGATGTGGACAGTGCTGATTCAGTGTAAACTGGTAGGCAAGGCAATCCGGGTATATAATGCCTTGGAAGAAGGGATAGCCAGGGATTATCACAAGGTAAAGGCACTAATTTTAAAAGCCTATGATTTGGTCCCTGAGGCATACAGGTTAAAGTTTAGGAATTTTAATAAACATCCTTCCTTATCGTATGTAGAATTTGCCAGGTTCAAGGAGGACAGTTTGACGACTGGTTGAAAAGTCGTCAAGTTGTCACTTTTTCTTCCTTGAGAGAACTCATGCTTTTGGAGGAGTTTAAGAAATCTTGCTCCAAAGAACTAAGAATTTATTTGGAAGAAGTAAAGGTCACTAATTTAGGTAAGGCAGCTCAAGTGGCTGACGAATTTGTCTTGACCCATAGAACAGGTTCAGGCAATTTCGCCAGCAAGGATATAGGTAATAATGTAGTAAAGTCAGCGAATTTTCATAAAGGAATAAGAGGTGATAATAATAAGCCTAAGAATTCTGTGGTTCAGAATAATTTCCCTGTTAGTAAGAATGGAAAATTCACGAGTAAACCTGGTACTCGTGTATTTTCCAATGGAGGTAGTTCTGGACCGAGAATAGTAATATGAAGACTTGTTTCTGGTGTAATAAACCCGGTCATTTCCAAGCTCAGTGTCACGCCAGAACTTATTACTCATTCAAAGGAATAATCCTGTGGCTTTAATGCCAAGTGCATCTCCTGACGTAAAATTACCGATAATAAATAGTGGTAGTGGTGGTAATAGTACGCCCGGAGATGGAAATAATAATCCACAGGAATGACTAAAATATGATAATACATATGGCCTGGTAAAGTAATTTATAATTCCGTCATCATTGATGTTAGGTTTTTGAGAGATACAGGGTCTGCTCGGTCGTTTAGTGCTGGAAAGCAGTTTAAAAGGTTTGGTGAAGTATTCAGGGAACTTTATTGTTCTGGGAGGTTTCCCGAAACACAATAGTTTTCAGCTCCTTTAGTAGAGGTAATGTTTGTCATTCCCTGGGTATTATGGAAAGACCGAGTTGGCCGTTGTCGAGAGTCTTCCTATAGCTGGTATTGATGGCATATTAGGAAATGATATGATTAATAGTGATGGCCAGGAATTATTCCCTATAATTGTCAATCAATAACGTGTCCAGTGGCGGTTACCACTAGAGCTGCCGCAAGGGCTGCAGACTTATTAAATAATGATGAAGAGTTAAATTTGAGTAGTTTAGAGGTAGAACGTAGATGTAGGAAGACCCGGGTCAGTAGTTAGTAGTGATAATGTAATTCCCGATTGGGATCGAGCAGCTTTTATTGTAGCCCAGAAAAGAGTTTAATTTTAATTTAGGTGATACGTCTGACTTGACAAAGCCTCGATTCTGGGTAAAAAGGGGCATATTATATAGGGTGAGTCGTCCCCTGTTTGCTAATGATCCCCAAATGTCCCGTATTGAGCAAATAGTGGTGCCTTCTCAATTTCAGAGACAAATATTAAATTTATCTCATAATGATTCATTCTCTGGTCATTTTGGTGTCTGGAAGACGTTCCGTAGGTTGGCTAAATGTTTTTGGTGGCCAGGAATGAAATCGTCAGTAAAACAATATGTGAAAAGAATGTCCAGTGTGCCAAGTGGTAGGTAAACCTAATCAAACAATTGTAAAAGCACCTTTATATCCCATACCAGCTATTGGGGAGCCATTTAATGAGCTGGTAGTTTGATATAGTAGCCCTCTGCCTAAAACTAGAACCGGTTTTATCTATTTACTGACTGTGATGGATCGGGCATCATGATTTCCTGAAGCCATTCCCATGAAGAAAAGTCACATCTAAGGCTGTATTTGACCAGTTGGTATTTTCTTTTCGAGGTATGGAATCCCTCGTAAGATACAAACTGATTGTGGAACTAATTTACTAGTAAGGAATTTCAAAGTAAGTGTGCAGATCTGGCCATTCTGCACACTACTAGTGTTCCTTACCATCCAGAGATCAGGGAGTGGTGGAAAGATTCCATCAAACTCTTAAATCAATTTTAAGGAGATTTTGTTATGAGCATGGAGAGGAATGGGATAAGGGTCTTCCTTTTGCTCTCTTTGCTCTTAGAAGTCATCCAAATTCATCCACGGGCGTGGCTCCTTTTGAATTAGTCTTTGGACATAAAATACGGGGCCTTTAGAAATTTTATATGAGGTTTTGGAATCTGATCAAATAAAGGAGACGAACGTGGGTGAATTTGTTGATAATCTTAGAGGAAACTTTCTAGCGCCTGGAAGTTTGCTAGAGAAAATTTAGCTAGCTCTCAGGCTGCTATGAAGATTAATTATGACAAGAAAACTCGAGCACGGTCGTTTGAGCCTGGGGAATAGTTTTGGTGTTGGGTACTGATTCGGATAACTTCCTTGAACCAAGGTATAAGGGGCCTCCTTGGAAGGTGTTGAGGAAGTTATCCGATCTTAATTATGAAATAGAAGCTCCCGGGACCAAACGAAAGTGTCGAATTTTTCACATTAATAGACTGAAACCTTATATCTCTAGTAGATCTGATCCTTTGTTGGAAACAGGGTATGAATCGGTTTCTTTGGTGGCAGAGGTGCTTCCTGATGGGTCTGAGGAAATAAATTAATAAAGTACCTTCAGATGCTCTATCCAAGAATGTGCAATGTTTGGATGGGTTAGATGAGCATCTGAAGCATCTTGATCTAAATCAAAGAATGGGAAATGGAAGGCTTAATTCGTTCTTTTTCAGATTTGGTTAGAGATTCTCCCGGATTGACCAGTTTTAATTGAACATGATGTGGTAGTAGGAGAAGCTTCACCTATTAAACAAAGTCCTTATAGACTAAATCCCACTAAAAATGGATATAGTCAATAAGGAAATAGAATATATGCTGAAGCATGATTTGGTTAATACAACCTTCTGTTAGTCCCTTGGAGCTCCCCTATAGTATTGGTGAAGAAATCCGATGGACAGTATCGGATGTGTGGACTATCGTAAAGTTAATACACATACTAAAAATTATTCCTGCCTCTTCCAAGAATGACGACTGCATAGACCGCATTGGTTTCAGCAAAGTATATTACAAAGTTGGATTTGCTCAAGGGCTACTGGCAAGTTCCTTTGTCGGATCGAGCAAGAGAAATTTCAGCATTTGTCACCCCACCCATTCGGCTTGTATGAATGCAAGGTCATGCCTTTTGGGATGAGGAAATGCTGCTTGTACTTTTCAAAGATTAATGAACCGTGTGGTCTGTGGATTAGAAGGTATCGAGATCTACATAGATGATCTTGTTGTTCACAGCATGATTGGAAAACTCATTTACTCAGGTTGGGTATAAAGTTTTTGAAGCTCTCCGTGCTGCGGGTTTAGTCATTAAACCTCGCTAAATGCGAATTTGGTAAGGCCACAGTTGTGTATCTGGGTCATGAGTTGGTCTGGGTCATATAGCCCCGAAACAGGCTAATGTCGAGGCGATAACTAATCTAAATGAGACCGTTGCAATGTCCGAGAAGTTCGAAGGATGCTAGGTATGACGGGATACTATAGGAGGTTCGTTAGGAACTTTTCTGACATTGCTCGTCCCATTGAATGATCTTTTGCTAAAAAATAGGAAATTTATTTGGACTAGCGAGTGTGAAGAAGCATCTTTAAAATTAAGACTCTTCTTATGTCTAAAACCTATTTTGATTTCTCAGAATTTTCAAGCTCCCTTTATAATTGCTCTGTTGACGCTAGCGATGTAGGCATTGGAGGCGTTCTCTTTCAAAGGGTGAGGACGAGGAAGTGTACCAATATCCTACTACAGCAAAAAGTTGTTAACGGCAGAGCGTAAGTATTCAACTATTGAGAAAGAGGCTCTCGCCCTATCCGTACCATATCTCATTTTACAACCAAACTTAACTAATCTTTATTTTCCAGTGGAGGTATGGACGGATCATAATCCATTAGTGTTTATTGAACTGATTGAAAGGGTCTAACCAAAGATTTTACGTTGGGCCTTGCAGCTGCAAGAGCTCACTTGGTAATTAAACATATTAAAGGATCTGATAATAAGATCCCGGACACCTTGTCTAGGATGTAAAGTGTTTATTTTGTTTGGTCTTTCCCTGCCTCTTTCGCCCTGCTCGTTTCTCTTTGTGTTCATTTAGAGTGAAAGCAAGTGCTGACTTTATGGTTTGTTCCGACGTTGTTCGGTTGTTTTGTTTATTTATATGATAATTTTGTTTTTGTTTTTTTTTGCCAGTGTTGTTTTTAGTCTTTTAAGTATTAGTTTGTAAGAAATATTCAGTTCTGTATTAGTAATAGTTTCTTATTAGCTGATAGGTAGGTCTTTGTGCCATTTATATCTTTAATTTTTAGCAAGAACTTTTGGAATTTCAGAACTTTATCATTTTCTGTGATTTAGTACAATTTGTTCTGGCTTTAGAATTATGTTCGATTAATTTTTATTTCATTTCCAGGCTTTGTATTTAATTAGACTGTTTATATATTGGTATGTTTAATTGAGGTATATTTAATGCCGACCTTATTATATTCTGAATGTGTAATGCACACAATTGTGTGTGCTTTATTAGATAATTCTATGCATGTTTACATTAAGGTTATCTTTTACTTTTAAGATTGATGTTATTTTAAGATTTAATTGTTCTTTAGGTTGTATAAAAAATTTTACTCTATTTGATTAAAAAAAATTTTCGTAGGGGGAGAAAGGTATTAGATTAAAGTAAATTAATAATTTGTTGTTAATTATAATTTGTTAATAGTTGTCCAACCTTTTGATCTTATTTTTAGGTTAAGTTTTTTTTTAACAAGGTTTAGTATCGTTTATTAGTTCGATGAACTCTGTAAGGGAGTCATATGACTTCGCAGTTTTGCTTTGTTTACCGCCTTCTCCCCCGGTATTAGCTGGAACCATTGAAGTGCCGTATTAACGATCGTTGTTTTTTTCTCTCCTATGAGCTGTGTTACTCGAGTGGAAGGCTTGATCGTAAGGATGGTGATTCGTGACAGAGTTAGTTCGAGTTCCTCCTCACAGCCTGACGCTTTGCCACTTAAACTTTGGTCACTTCTGCAGTTTTTGTACGGAGATTTGGAGATTTTGGATCACGGCGGCTTTAATCCCTTCGCTGCCTTGTGTGTGGTCGCTGGTGTTTGTCACCCGCGGCATTCATCAGCCACGCCCCTTCCCTCGTTCTTCGGAAGGATTCCGAACGAGTTGGCCCGTGTCTACTGAGAACGGCGTAGTTTCTGGTGTGCGAGAACCGTTGACGTCCCGGATTCTCGGAGGCTACCACCCTCGGTGTTCCCGTGGTAGGGTTTTTTTGGGTTGCCTGCAGGCATTGCAGCTTGACCCGGTTGACCTCGGCATCAGCGTCAGTGAGTTCTTGGAACTCGTGGAGACAAGTAGGGCGGCTTTCTACAGGTGTGAGATATTTTTTGTAACTATCAAGACGATCGTGGATCGCTGAGTACCTGTAGATTTGCACGCCCCCTGGTTGCAGTACGGTCTTCTGGATCTGGTATGACCTGAGGAGATGATTCTCTAAGCCTCTTGTGATTATTACTTTGCATGTATTTGTAAGATTATTTTTTTCGTAATTCATTGTTTATATTTACTTAAGTTCAGTTTTAGCATTTAAGTTAGTTTGTCTGTGTTAGGTATGGAATAATAATTTAGTTTCTCTTGCTTCCTTCTAACTAACTTAGTTTATTAGTTAGATTTTTCTGGCCAGTAATTTGACAGGTACCTGCCTGAAGTGCACATTTAAAATTTCCTATTTCTTATGTTAGGGTTTAATTTAGCTGTAGGTGATCTTTTAAAGATCTTAAGGTTGGTTTTCCCTTGATTTATACATTCATTTATTTTGGTTATTATCGTTACCAACCATTACCTTTTTTGTGTGTGTTTGTAAATAAATATTGTAACTTTGTTGAGGTGTTTGTTCTTTTGTTCCTAAATTGCTGTGTTGCATGTTTACTGACCGCAAATTCTGAGTAAAGACAAGAACCCTTGAAATTACGGCCGTAAATAAGGTCGTAACAAGTATAAAGATTTAATTTAGCAGTTTAAGTGTGAATTGGGCTTCTCTCTCTCTCTCTCTCTCTCTCATTCCATAAATAAACACTCACCATGAAATTTCATCGCATCGTTTGTTATTAAAATCACCAGATATTCCAATAATATCCTTTTATTGCATATAATAAATTTGCATTTTTTCTAGTTTTTACACCGAATTTACATTTTAAATATCCTCTGAATTGAGAAAAAGCCGGAGTTCCAATCCCCTAATGATATTTTACACTATAATGGCTCATTTCTCTTTATGTCAAAGGATTGTTATTTAGGCCTATGGAAAGTTCATCGCCTCCTACCGTACATTTTTAACTTATTCTATCATTGCTCATTTGAATATTGAATATATATGAATTAATATTTTCTTTATGAATAGTTTTTATTTATAACCTAGAACAAAAACTTAAAAAATATATAGCTGAAAATCACATATATAGATCGCGCTTGACTATTATTATTATTATTATTATTATTATTATTATTATTTGGAAGGAGACCCTCTTTCAAACAAGTTTTATTGAAAGATATTGCTGCATCAGCTGCATTCACTTGTAAATAGTCTTCTCTATTTTTCTAACAATAGCTTTCTCTCTGCTACTACAACTGGCGATATTGCGCCGATATTACTCATCAGGAGGAGTCAATTTCGGGATATTGCTTAAAATTATTTTTTATTTGTCACAGTACATGAACAAATAAAAAATACAAGTCGATCTAGTGGCCAACTTTTGTTTCTCTCGGTATCATCCGAGCATGATCACGGCAGTGGATCGGAGTAGACTGTAGGTGTTGTCAAGATCTACTCAATATAGCGGCAGGTCAGCAGGGGTCAACCGCGATGCGTTTTCATTGGCTGGTGGCGCAATGCGCTCCAGCTATTGTTGAAAGAAGTTTTCTTCAAGACGCTTCTCGTCGTTGAAGGTTGCGCTGTTGCAGCCTAGCTGATCGTCGAGGCTGGGGCAAGACTTCCCTGGGTGCTGTGTCACGACGGCTCGCGTTGTCATTGGCTGATGGGCTGCTTGTCTCATCTGGTATTCTTTGATCGGGAGTGTCGTTCGGTCTGGTATTATTTGTGCTATTATTTATGCACATAGGTCTCCTTAGGTTGGTGGGGAGGAAGAGCACTTCCTGCGTCGTATTCAATGAGGGCTTCTCTTGTTGTATGAGGAGTGCCTCGAGCAGTCGCAAACGCCGTTGGTCAGGAGCCCCCCCTATTATCTTAATATTCTTGATAATACCGTCGCGGGAGATGGCTTCCTGGTGGTGCTGTCATGGTATGGTTTTTAATTGCCCTCTTGTGCGTGGCAAGAAATCCTCTTGGACAGTTTCATAGAAGTCATACCAACGTAGAGCCGGGACATCCACGATCGGGCATGAGAATTGGTAGACTACATTCGACTGTTTCAAGAGGTCTCTTGCTGGGGGGGGTCGGGTTGTTCTTCATGATAAGGTCGCGGGTACGTCGATTTTGGTAATAAATCACGAGTTCGAGTTCTTTGTCGACTTCGGTGGGGGTCACATTTTCTCTGATTTTTCTCATCAATGCATCTTCGTCCTCACGGTGACGTGCGTGCATTCTGGCTTTGTAAAACATCTTGATCTTCTCATGGGGGTGGGGCTGCTGCTGTCATCACTCTCGCTATACCACCGATCCAACGCTGTTCGGACTTCTTTATTAATAAGTCGATTCGGATACCCGTTATTAACGAGTACCTGAGTGACTCGGTCGAGTTCTTTGCGAGTGTCCTGCCAGGAAGAACAGTGCGTGAGGGCCCTCCGAATGTAGGACCCTGACTGTGGTGTTCTTGAACCGTGCAGGACATTCGCTGTCACCATTCTGGCAAGTCCTAAGTTTTGTTTTCTTTGTATATACCGAAGTTTTTAGACCATCGTCGGTCTTGGAGACGAGGACGTCGAGAAAGGGGAGCCGGCCTTCGTAGCTGAATTCGACGGTATAATTCAGCGAACTGCACTGCTGGAACATGCGCCGGACAGCTTCAACCTCTTCCTCATTCTCGACATGTACAAAGATATCGTCGATATATCTGGCGTATTTACGGGGTTTTTCTTATATTGGAGAAAACTCTCTCTTCCACAGTACCCATATAAAAATTGGCGAATAGGACACCGAGAGGGGAACCCATCGCGACTCCGTCTTTTTGTCGGAACATCTGGCCTTTGTGGGTGGAGAAAGGGGGCCTTCTTCGTACATATCTCGAGGAGTGCCCGCAGGGATACTTCTGGGATATTTAGCTGGGGTGTAGAGGGGTCCCTGTAGATGCGGTCCATATGATATCGATGGTCTCGTCGACAGGAACGTTTTGGTGAAAAGCGATTCTATGTCCAAGGAGGCGATAGTTCCTGTTCCTGGGGAGTCTCGGATTTCTTCGAGGAATTCCGTAGAGGAGCGCAGGCTATATCGGCTTGGTACGTAGGGCGTCAAGATTTGATTAAGGCGCTTGGCCAGTCCATACGTTGGGGCGGGTGTCTGGCTGATGATGGGGCGGAGAGGGTTTCCATTTTTGTGTGTTTTAACGTTGCCGTACAGATAACCAAGTGTATAATCTCTGATGATGGGTGGAGGTGCACGGCATTGGTGGCTGCGTTGACACTGCTAATGATGTCATTGGCTTCTTTTTTTTATTTCGTCTGTAGGGTTTTTAGTAAGGCGCTCGAACTTGGTACTGTCAGACAAGATGGCATCCAACTTCTGGTGGTATTCCGCCGTCTTGATCAGTACGAAGGCTGCTGTCTTGTCTGCACGGCGCACAGTTATGTCTTCTCGTTGACATAGGGCCTTCGCTGCTTCTTTCATCTCATGGGAGAGGATACCACTATTGTATGTGCCGCGTTCCGTGAGGGCTTCTGCAAGCAGGAGGGGCTGCAAGGAGTCGGTAGTGCTGACGAGATTGCGGCTTTCATATTGTTGTATCGAATCAAGCAGCAACTCACTTCTAGTCTTTTCTCCAGGGGTTTTCGGTTTGGAGATAATGTGGCAGTTCAGGCCTAACCGTAGCAGTTCATCCTGGTCAGGTGTAGGATCATAATCTGTTAGATTGATGTACCCTTCTGTCCGTTGCGGCATCCGAAGCTTGCCCCCATTGAGAGAAATGAGTTTACGAGTGATGTCCCCGCAAGCGTTTTTTCTTCATATCCTTTGTCTTGGAGGTGGGCGAGGCATACTTCTATGTTATGCGGGTAACTCTAGTCTGTTAGATTGTGGTAGGGTCCCTTCTTTCTTGTTGTCGTCCCGTCGTCTTCTCATCAAGATTTGGTTCGGGTTCGATCGGATTGTCGGGGTCCGATCATCTCCTTCGCTGGTGCTGGGACGGACGGTTTCTTCATCGTTCCCTGGGTTGTCTTGCTCGCTACTCTGCTGTAAGGTTGCCCATTCCTCTCGCAGTTTCACGACCTCGTCTCGCAGGGCACGGCGCTCGTCTGTCTTCGCTCTCAGTTGACGCTGAAGGAGGGATGTCCGGAAGCTCCTCGTGTTGTTCTCGTTGCGTGCTGAAGGGTCATGCAGACGTATGTTGGTATATATTGGAAGGAGACCCTCTTTCAAACAAGTTTTATTGAAGATATTGCTGCATCAGCTGCATTCAACTTGTAAATAGTCTTCTCTATTTTTCTAACAGTAGCTTCTCTCTGCTACTACAACTGCGAGTATTGCGCTGATATTACTCATCAGGAGGAGGTCAATTTCGGGGATATTGCTTAAAATTTATTTATTTGTCACAGTACATGAACAAATAAAATATACAAGTCGATCTAGTGGCCAACGTTTCTCTCGGTATCATCCGAGCATGATCACGGCAGTGGATCGGAGTAGACTGTAGGTGTTGTCAAGATCTACTCAATATAGCGGTAGGTCATGCAGGGGGTCAACCGCAGCTGCGTTTTCATTGGCTGGTGGCGCAATGCGCTCCAGCTATTGGTTGAAAGAAGTTTTCTTCAAGACGCTTCTCGTTGTTGAAGGTTGCGCTGTTGCAGCTGATGCAGCAATATCTTTCAATAAAACTTATTATTATTATTATTATTATTATTATTATTATTATTATTATTATTATTATTATTATTATTATTCAGAAGATGAAGACCCAATTCATATGGAACAAGCACCCATCTCGGGGCACTGACTTGAAATTCAAGCTCTCAAAGAACATGGCGTTCATTAGAAAGAAGTAACAGAAGATAAAAGAAATACAGAAAGAAGAGATCACTTATTAAAAAAGAATACAATAAATTAAATTAATAAACAAATATATTACGTATAAAGTTATTAAAATACAAGGAGATTTGTATGAGGTAGAATTGAAACGCATCATCGCTCGATTAGAATGAAAGTAACATCGACCAACATATATCATTATTTTCCATTTAAGAAAAATCAGTTCGTTTCTTACACAAAAGCCAAAGAAACTCAATGTTTATAGATAATTATTTCGGCAAACTTGGAGGGAAATCTATCTATTTTTCTTGCTACCCTGGAAGGATACATTTCGAAACGAGGTTTAAAAAGGAACAGGTATTTTTCCGGATGGAAAATCCTCGTGAGTCTGAGAATTATTTTATGTCTGTTGCTCTCTCCATTTTCCATTTTCTGCTGCTGCTCTTTACCCGGCCTGGAATAGATATACGGAAGGGGCTGTAGTTAGTGGCCGAAGGGACGCTGCAAAGACCCTTAAGTGAAGCCTACAGCGCACCACTTGTGGAGCACTGACGGCACTACTCCCTTACGGGAGTACCCTGTCCTAAGCAGTGGAGGTCTTCTGCAAATTCGTCCTAAGAAAACTCCGCCACAAAAGTTCATTTTGGAAAATTTTCCTCTTGTGGTCTCGGACGTGGGAGATCGTTGGTGTCCCAAGTGAACACCTAAACATATCACACCCCCCCCACAAAAAAAACTGCTGTTTTAATTTTTTTGTTTTGTTTTAAACTGGATTTATTTCATGGGGAATTAAACTAAACTGGAATAACACTGCAATAAGAGAACATGAAAACTTTTATATGAAAATTTCTCAGACTCTATCAGTTAATAAGTCAGTTTAAAGTCGTCTTGGAATGCTTCCAATATTCCATGACCGAAGATAATTTCTTTAGGAAAAAATAATTGATCATCGAAAAGAGAGTAACTTGAAATTAAAGTGGAAATTCGTAAAGTAAAGAGCAGGGAAATAATTTCCCAAATGGCGCTGCCTCCTGTTTATTCCTACAGCAATTTGAGACTCATGCAAGGCAA
>NC_061095.1:67395151-67439420 GCF_015104395.2 Macrobrachium nipponense
GTATTGCACTTCCTACATATGGGCGAGGTGTTATTTCATCTATTATTATTATTATTATTATTATTATTATTATTATTATTATTATTATTATTATTAGTCAGAAGTTGAAACCCAACCCATTCATATGGAAGAAGCCCACCAAATGGGGCCAAAGAATATTATGATGTTCATTTGAAAGAAGTAAGAGAAAATTAAAGGGAAATACCGAGAGAAGAGGCCACTTATTAAAGAAAAAGGAAAAATCAGTTAAGAGATTAATAAATGTAAGCTATTGAAATTAAAATAAAAGGAGAATTGTATTAAGGCGGTAATTTATGTCATCTTTGCAGAGCCACAAGTAAAATATCTGAATTAGTGAATCAGTATAATAGATGCTAAATGAATGCTCGAATCAAATGCCATTTTTTAAAAAAATAATAAAGAACTGCACCATCATTTAACGCGTGTTATCAATAACGTTGCAAACACGAAAATTCCTTGTTTTTATTTCCTGTGCTCTGCTGTAGGAGGAGACACATGAAGGGAATCGGTGCAATTTGCGTATCCAGGACACAGACCTTCACGAATTTCCTGCAGCTGAAACTTAATCTGGGAGAGGCTGCATCTCGATCCTTTCCCTTTGTTATTCATCATCCGCCTTGAATGGTTATTTGCTTGCTTTGGCTTGATAGGTTTGCTTGTTTGCTTTGCTCCTTTGCTTGCTTGGTGATGTGATTGCTAGATAGTTTCCTTGCCAGGAATTGCATTCATTGCTTACTTGCTTTGCTAGAGTGGCTTGCTTGCTTTGATAAATTGCTGACTTTTTTGCTTCCTTTTGCTTTGCTTGATGGATTTGAGTGCTTGCTTGATAGAGTTATTTGCTTGTTTGCTTTAATCTGTTCTCTTTACTTGCATGCTTGATTCGTGGCTTGCCCTGCTTGCGTGCTTTGCTTGCTTTGTTTACTCGCATTTTTTGCCTGGTTTCTTTGCTTGCTTTACCCACTTTGTTCACTTTGCTCGCTTGCTTTGATTACTATGACTTGCTTGCCTTGCTTGTTTGCTTGCTCTGTTTGCTCTATATGTTTGCTTGCTTGCTTGCTTCCTTGTTTCGATGCTTTACATCCTTGTTTTGCTTTGTTTGCTTGCTTTGATTGCTTGCTTGCTGCTTGCTTTGCTTGTTTGATTGCTTGCTCATTCATTCATCACAAATATATCTACTATTTGTTCATTCATTCATTTCATTTTAATTCCATATAGTCTTGACACTTCCACGAAAAATATCAAGACATAAGAACCTCGGTCCACATTGTACACACATTCACAATCCTCCTGGTATATTGAACATCGTCGGTATTTGCATATTGATGCTGCTGACCATCAATATCTCCAGGTGTAAAGTCATCTCAAAGATCCTACACCAGCATCTCGTTTCCTTTCGATGGCGTAGATCATTTGCTGACAGATTTCCAAAGGAAAATATATTTTAAAGAGAGTTCAAAGACTTTCTGTGTCTTTTCATACGGGAGGTCGACGTGTTTGGAATAATAATAAATAATAATAATAATAATAATAATAATAATATAATAATAAATAATAAAATAATAAAATAATATAATACAGAGTCAAAGCTAATCAACTGTTTCGCAGAGTTCTGTCAGGACCGAAATAACAGAAACTCGGCAAAGGATCTGAGCATCGTGTGAGGCTTTCGAATCGGACAGAGATTACAATATTCCCAAATGGGTTTGAGTTGTAACCGAGAATAGTCTCTGTCAGGAATACTATCAGCTGATTATTGTACTACGTCCGATGATAGAATAGAACGAGTTACTCGGTATACGTTTTATTTTTCTTTAAATCACCAGGTGAAAACCCTTGTGAACTGTACATGCAACATACTATAATAAACCCATGAAGGCCTCCAAAGGGAAATCTTTCTCTCTCGAGAGAGAGAGAGAGGGAGAAAGAGAAGAAAGAAGTTACAGTAAAAGGTAAAATATTGATTAATGGGAAGGATTTGAATATAAAACCGATGCACCTGAAATTCAGGAGACCTCAGCAGCAGAGCAGAAACGAATTATCTCCTCGCTGAAAAATTTGGAGATCAGAAGATTCCACAATAGATGATAGCTGAAGCGAAGATAAAACTCCTGAAATAAACTCCCATTCCAACAAGACAAAAGAAAACCCAGTCCCTACCCAACGAACTGATCACAAAAACACGAGTGAGACAACTCTTGGTTCTGAAGCTCTGGTGAAAATACCACCACACTATAATTGTTTCCAGAACAAAGTTACTCATTCTTCATCAGTTTTAGTCTCCAAAAACTGAATAAATTCTAATGTTTCATTAACCTAAAACTCACCCGTTCGCGATTGATTAATGAAGTGCATATCATATTAAATTTGCACTTGCAACTCTAATCTGAATACTAATGAGAAGTTATGTGGTCGTTGTGAGTAATGGGTCTTTTTTTGTTTGGGGTATTTCATGGTAAAATTTTTGCATGGTTAGAATGTATATTAAATTCTAAATCACTACTGGTGAAATCTGAGAACTGTGACATGCAGAGAGAGAGAGAGAGAGAGATGGGAAATACACAGTAATACTCTGTAAGAAACAAAGACAAAAGGGCAATTTACTGCACGTTGGAGGATTACGGAAGACTCATTAGTTCCTCTCTCTCTCTCTTTACTTTCTCTCGTACCCAGAACAGAGACTCAAAGGACAACACTACTTATCCTTTGTCCTCTATTGTTTATTGTCTGTCCCTTTTCCTTCCTTTGTAGCGATGATGGACAAAGGAAGACAAAAAAGGCTTCTACATAAAGACAACTGGATGCCTCCTTTGGGGGGGAAAGTTCATCTCGCCTCTTTTGGTTTTGCTTTGAAAGAAACCAAAAGGAAATTAGTATAAAAGACTTTGGGTATTAAATTCTTCCTTCTGAGGGATAGAATGTTACAGGAACAGAAACATAGTACATAAATAATTAATAAAATATTGCTAATTATAAATACTTATTCGAGAAAGAATTTCTCTCTGCTTAACAAAACGAACGTCTTAGTATTCTTTTCAATCTGAAACACAATTCTTCATTATCCTGACAATGCATACATGAAACTTCGTCATTATCCGGACATTGGAGACATGAAACGTCCGCCATTTTCCGGATATTACAGACAGAACCTTTGAATCGCAACTGATGTCCACTTCTCGAATCCCAAAATCCATCGACCCAACAAAAGCGCCTTCTCAGATGGACCAATCAGAGGCTGCCACCTGTGGCCAATATATACTACCCCCCATCCTGAAGGAATAGCCAATGGAGTTTCCCCCATTTGCCATCGGGGTCATTTGAATGACCACGCACGAGCAATGCCCAGGTCACTGTGATGGTTCTATTTCTTTTAATTCGAAAAGATTCTCTCACTCTCTCTCCCTCTCTCTCTCTCTCTCTCTCTCTCTCTCTCTCTCTCTCTCTCTCTCTCTCTCTCTCCTCTCTCGTTCACGAGATGTCTTTCACGCGTTGTCTGTTTTGAGATATTCCTTTTATTTGTGTGCATAAATCACGTTGCTTCCTGAGGTATTTGTTATACCTACTGGTCAAACGTTGGTATGCATTCAAAGCTACAAGATTCCTATCATTTCCCATTCCCAAAAGTTATAAATATTCCTGTGTGAATCCTGAATGCCTGAATACTTTTTTAGAATCCTTTATGATAGCTCTGAGAGTTTGAACATTTTTCATCTCTCCAAAGGACGATAAATGAAACTTACAAAAAAACAATGATTTTGTAACAAAGAGGGAATTTTGGTAAGCAATGCCCAATATTCTTCACATGAAGAGATAAGATACATGGTAAGACAGCTAAGAATATCCATTTTGCGGAAGACTTTGCAAAAAAACCGTTCGACCAAGTCTGAACCAGAATTGCATAAAATTGCAGAATATTAACTTTCACGCCAATATCTCACAAAAGAAGATATCTCAACCCAATCAAAGAGGCTGCACAGCCGATAAAAACTAATTTGCAGAAGAGCCAAGCACTTTACCCCATTAACCCAAATCCTCCTGGGAGAGGAAAAAGAAAAAAAAAAAAAAGGTCCATCACGAAGTTTTGGGGAAAGAATTCTTGACTTTCATGCAAAGCTCATCATCCATCTCCCACCCGAGAGAATCAGGTATGACGCTGAACCTCATTAGAGCTCTCTCTCTCTCTCTCTCTCTCTCTCTCTCGGCTGAGACGGAGGGTCTTACTGTTTGCAGACATTTGTAGTACATAATAATAATAATAATAATAATATAATAATAATAATAATATAATAATAATAATAATAATAATATAATAATATAATAATGAAAAACAAAAAATAATAATAACTGTATTGTAAATCTGTGGACGAAGTGAAGAAAAAAGAAAAAAATTTGTCCAACAAAAAGGTAGTTAAGTGATACATTCAACAATAGACAAGCAGAAAAGTAAATGTAGAAACATTAAAGCAAAGTATCTATGGAAAGAGAGCTTTATTTGTGGGTAAAACAACAGGAAGGATTCGGAATCCATTAGGACCAAAGTTAAGGCCGTATACAATACACCAGGCAGCAGAAAAGCTCTCAAATTCCTCCACAAGTTCTGAGAAGTCTCAAAGTTTTTCATAGAAGGAAAGTATTGCGCAGGAGAGAGAGAGAGAGAGAGAGAGAGAGAGAGAGAGAGAGAGAGAGAGAGAGAGAGAGAAAGGTGCAAATTATGTTACGAAAAAAATGAATTTGATTATGATTTGCAATACATTTTTTTTTTTTGTAAAATGTTTGTATGATTTATGCCTCCAATGAAATATTGATCTCGTTCCTAAAATATTCTGAAGATTGTTTTTTGTATTAAAAAAAAAAAACAACACTTGAAAGATGATGTATCATGAGCTGCAAAGGTTCCAAATATCAAAATACGTAAGTCAAATCATGTGTCAGTCGTAAGCTACAGGTTTATTTCCTGTATCCACAAAGTCTTATCACTCTTTTAGACTGAGATATTGGACGCCCATAAGAGAAGTCTCCTCAAATAGACAAATCAGATACTTAGTGAGTGGATTTTTATTTCATCCTTATTGGAAAGATACCTCAGAAATACACAGTGATGTTATGGTTCCTTGTGGTTAGGTATTTATTTCATTCTGATTGTCTCGTCTGTGATAGTTCTGTTTGTTCTTTTGTATTGGATGGATAAAGGAATTATTTACATTGTCACACATGATCATATTACGTACTTTCAATAATAATAATAATAATAATAATAATAATAATAATAATAATAATAATAATAAGTGCCTGATGCTATATATATTTCGAGAGACCCTTAGCTCGAAACAAACTTAAAATTTTCATTCATATTCTCAAACACATTTCCTATTTGATCGACATAGAAAAAAAAGTTATGTAGCGTAATTATGAAAATCTTTACGATTCCCAAAACAACCTATTTTTTAGGTTTAACGTTTTTTTTATGACCGAAGCTAATTTCATCACAAGCTATCTTTTCTTCTTTTTTTCGGGATCTGTCAGTTCAGCACCAAAACACTTCGCTACTAGATACAAATGTAGTCCTAGATTTAAGGATTTTTTTTTTTTTTTTAAATCCAAGTCTCTTCTTTATTTAATTAATGGAAGGTTGTTGAATTATCTAATTTTAGAGTCTGACGTTTTCATTCATGTGGAATAAGCTGGTTAACATTGAATTTTTCACCCAAGCGGGAATCTAAACATATTTTATTCCCGTAGTAGGTAAATGGTACATAATTTAAACTGGCTACATTCATACCCACTTGCACAATTATAGAGCCATTGATGACCCAAAATATAAACTTATCTAACTAATTTTTACTGATTTATTAAAAACAAAGGGAATATTAAGATGCAAAATAATAAAACAAAAATTATACTGTTTTCTCCGTAGTGCTGAATACGTCATATTCTTTGGAAGCTTGAATTTCGAGTCAGTGGCCCCTATGGGAGGCTTGTTCCTGGTGAATAAGGTTCACCTCCTGAATAATAATAATAATAATAATAATAATAATAATAATAATAATAATAATAATAATAATAATAATAATCTTGTAAATTTCCCCCAGAAGAAGAGGCGTAAGAACTGGTTGAATGCTGCATGAATTAAACAGGGTAGAAGAGTGTTGCTCCCTTTGGGAGGGGGGGGGGGCATTAAACAGTGAGGAACAAGACTAACCTCATTCTGAGAACCGAAATCCCCCAGTTGTGCTTTGTCTCAATATTTCTTTATTTTACAGGTCTTTAAAATTATGCATCTAAGCTCGGTGATGTTTGTGGAATATCGTCGGCAATAAAAAATCGTTTTTATGGATTAGACGTTTCACGGAAGGGATCTGCTTTGGCTTAGTTTACAGTAAATTTTGTTCTTTTTAAATATATATCCTACTGAGGTTATTTACGTTTCTGCTTCTCTTTAGGTAAATATATCTCTTAGCCCAATCCTTTTTTGTTTGGCAATATATTTTATCATCTAATATTCTGCATCTTTTATGGAATTCTGATCCAAACTTGGTCGAATGATTATTTTGCAAACTGGGTATTCACAGTGGTCTTTCCTTGATGCATATATATTCTTGTGATTGAGTCAGTCATTCTTTCTCAAAATTCCCTCTCGTCGGGAAACCCTTGTTTGTTGCAAGTTTCATTTAGTCTGGTGTGTGTGTGATGTCTGCTGCCATAAAGGATTCTGGAAACGTATTCGGTCTCTTACGAGAGTCACTGGGACGACGGGGATTGTCTCTGGGAATGGGAACAAAAGGAATCTGGTGTACTGGATATATTCCAGGTTCGGTCCCGAATTATAACAATACCTCTGGATGCTACAGTAATCATAGAAAAAATTAAGGTAATATTTCAACTTCTCAATACATGGAAGACATTTTTCGGACCATTTACTTTACTTTTGTTTAACCATAATATATATGACACAATATAGTAATTCTCTCTCTCTCTCTCTGCCTACCTACCCACCTCTTTCTCTCTCTGTCTAACTCCTTCTCTTTTTACTTACCCCCACTTCTCTCTCTCTCTCTCTCTCTCTCTCTCTCTCTCTCTCTCTCTCTGACGCAACCATGACACCAAGATCTACTCTAAGGTGTCCACATTTCGAGATATGCGGACGGCCTCGTCAAAGGTAGAGAGAGAGAGAGAGAGAGAGAGAGAGAGAATGCAAATGAGATATGTCAGACATTCCTCTTCTGTTGATGGAATTATCGCAGCCTCCACAACTGGAATACATTGAAGAGGAAGAAGTCGTGTGGTCTCAGTTTCCCTTACTTGATGTGGTTTTGTGTTTGTGGAAGTGTAAATGTGGGTGGGAGCGTTTTACACAAACACTTCAGACTGTTGTTTGTACTGGAAGAACTGGGTTACGTTACGAAAGGATTATGCACTACTAAAATGTTTCAGAATTAAGTACTTTAGTACCATTAAAGAAATCTCCCCCACACACAACTTGTGCACAAGTAGAATGCTTACAAGATGCCCTGTCTCTCATTAACCTTCTATTGCATTATACGTAACCACTTGTGATAGCTTACAGAACAGAATTTTATAAGTAGAATACTTACAGGTGCCCTGTCTATCATTAACTTACTATTCCATAACAAATAACCACTTGTGAGAACTTAGAACAGAATTTACTAATACTTTAAACCATTCAATGTTTTCATTCTCGTCTCCTCAAATATTACCCAGTCAGAAAACAGCTTCTCTTCACCGGATGTGGTTTGGGAGTCCTGTCGGGTTTAATTATTTTCTCCTGGATGGAGGAATAAAATTCGGAATGGAATACTCAGGAATATCTTGGAATTCTATTCCAGCCCAGGTGGTCTCTGGGCTCTAGTTTGTATTCTATCTTGGTTAGTATTCAGTGGCGTCTGTAAGACTCTGCTCTCTCATTTCCGTCGTCAGGTTAGAAATGTGTCAGTCACGTTGAGACTTCACATTCCACTGGACTTTCTATTGAAGCGTTGTTATTTCTGTGTCCAACTGAAGTAAACAAGACATTTAAAGACCTTGATCTTAAATGCCGATACCGATGATGAATGTAACTCTAGCATTTGAGCGCACATCCCACACGGGTGGCACCGGAAATGGTTCTTTAGAACGACACTATTTCCACTTATATTCGACCTTCTATTCGACTTGAACCTAGAATTATATTCGACTTGTACCTAGAATTATATTCGACTTATATTTGAACATATTTCGACTTGTATTCGCCTGATAGTTCTTCTTATATTCGACGTATATTTAAACATATTTTCGGCTTGTATCGACTTGCAATTTGACTTATATTCGACTTTTATCGACTTGCATTTCTTATATTTGACTTATATTAGACTTGCATTTTGACTTATATTCGACTAATATTCGACTTGCATTTTTGACTTACATTTTGACTAATATTCGACTATATATTTGACTTTCATTTTAACTTACATTTGACAACCATCAGGTAGCAGACCTGATTTAGGTCAAGGGCAGACGCAACAGTTTCATCAGGAAACTGAATACAGTGATTTTCAAAACAGGAAAATGAAACTAGGAAAAACGTAGTACATTGTATTGTCAAGAACATAGAAAATAACGAGAAATAAATGAATTTGATAATTCGTGCATACCTCCTTAGAACCACCTATCAATTTTGCAAATGAGTGCTCAGACACATCTTCAGGGAAATATCTTGAGATGATTTGTGTCATATGCCCAGAGAGTTATTAGTAAAAACTAGTGTAAAAACATTGAAAATGAGCAACTCAGTATTGCATGAAAGCAGTATTTTCCCAATTTATAAATACTCTGTAAAGAACGCTGATGTGTTTTGCATGATATCGCTAAATCAATAAAATGATTTTAAGTCCGATAAAATTTTTCATAATCATAATAATAATAAACCATAAGAGAACCAGTCACAAAAGGACCAAAAAATAAACAAAAACTACAAATTTAGAAATATTTCCCAAGTCACAAAACTGAGAGCAATTCACAGAGGAAACAGTCAGTATCTCCCCCACCCCCGCCGCCCCCGTAAAATAACATTCTTTTATAAACAATGAAGTGCATAAAAAGACTAATAATATAAAGCCAATGCCATTTCAACAAAAAAAACCCAAAAAAAAGTAGTGCATTAACACCACCACACCAAGACAATGCAGAATATCTGAAAAAAATAAACATTATTATTAATATATTATCGTAATAAAAACTTTGATCGATGTTATTAATGCAGGTCACTGCTTGTGTATCGTAACTCTCTCTCTCTCTCTCTCCGTTGTGCAATTATCATAATAATCGTGCGCAAACTCCATGAGCAAAATAAAACAAAATCATCAAGTCTCTGTCAGGCATCTGAGAATTAAAAGTGAAAATGCCACAACAATTTCATAAATCATTTACTCAAGTTTGTGCCAGCAACAATTCTCAGTTTATATCAGATTCTGGATTTTATGTTGTCTAAGATATTTTCCTTCAATATTTCTAAAAGACGGAAATCATCAAAGGAGAGAGAGAGAGAGAGAGAGAGAGAGAGAGACGAAGAGCGGAGAGAGGAGAGAGAGAGAGAGAGAGAATGTGCCAAACATAATAACCACCAGGGTCAGAGGCTTCGGCTTTCAACAACATTTGATGTCCCAGATAAATAATGTTTATTTTCATTTTTACTATTTTTATATTTGTTATTACATTTCATTAATTTCTTTTTCATTGTTATTATTTACCAGATAGAATCTTCATGATATCCACTTATCATTTTCAAGTGACAATTATTATTCCTGCTTCATGCTAAGGAGGAATTCTGAATTTCCCCCTAAAATAAGATTATATCGAGATATGAAGAAAGTCTGCTGGACGAATAATAATAATAATAATAATAAAAGATTTCCTTTTAGCAAAGATGGGTTTGCTAATTGAATTCATATATAAATCATTTCCTGTCACTGTTAGGCTGCATTTCTGATTAAAGGAGTTTCTTATATACAAAGTGAAAAATGAGACACAGTTCAATAGGTGTTCAGGCACATTCTATAACACTTAGGGAACTGTTGAAGAAACATGTTCCTGACATCATATTTTCAGACCTTTATTTCTGCCTGATGACTAAAATGTTTCGCGCAAAGCAGCTTGCAAATTAAATATTTATTAATTCAATGTTCAGTCATCCTACATTTGTTCATGTTCTAAACAATTCACATTATTGATTGAAACTATTTATTTCATATCAAGGACAAATATCTATCGATACTCAGCCAATGGAACTCCCTTCCCCTGCCGCCTGAATTTAATGAATTTCATTAACTGGCTGCTTTATTTCAAGCACCAGTCCATTCCCAAAACAAGAGTCGAAAGAACCAACCCAATAACGAGCATTTGAACTGCAACGTCGTCCGCAGAATATTCAGTATTTATATATATTACCTTCTCCTCCCCTCGTTATCAGTCTCCTCTCATTCCATCTTATCGGTCACGAGTCACGACCATTCCATTGCGTCTTAGTGTCCAATTATCTCTCTTCTCTTTCCCTTGCTTTACCTCAGTCTGGTCCTGACTCTCTCTCTCTCTCTCTCCTCTCTCTCTCTCTCTCTCTCTCTCTCTCTCTCTCTCTCTCGCTCTGTCTCTGTTTCCTGGTGTCTCTTGTTTCTGGGGTGTCTCTTGTTTCTGGTGTCTCTTGCTTACTGTGTCTCTTGTTTCTCTGTCCTTGTTTCCTGTGTCTCTTGTTTCGTCCCCTGTTTCCTGGTGTCTCTTTGTTTCTCTGTCTCTGTTTCCTGGTGTCTCCTGTTTCTTGGTGTCTCTTTTTTCATTGTGTCTTGTCGTCTGCTGTTTCCTCGTTGTTTTCTCTGTTTCTTGTGTCTCCTGTTTCTGTGTGTATCTGTTTCTGTGTGCATTGTTTTGTGGTCTCCTGTTTCTTGGTGTCTCTTGTCTCATTGCCCTTGGTGTCTCCTGTTTCATTGTCTTAAGTGTCTCCTTGTTTCTCGGTGCCTCTTGTTTCTCAGTGTCTCCTGTTTCCTGTGGTCTCCTGTTTTCTGTGTTTTGTGGTGTCTCTTGTTTCACGGTCTTGGTGTCTCTGTTTTTCCTGGTGTCTCTCCTGATGTTTCCTGTGGACCCGTCGCGTCGCGACCAGTGGATTCCAGAGGCTCTTCCATGGAGGAAAAGATGGACTTCCAGTCTCCTTCCCCCGGTTTATTGCACTCTGCGTCTCTGCCCTGAAGTTAGAATGCGAGTGAATAATTTGCATTTCTATTACGGTTTTACTTGAAACTTGAGTTTGTTATTAAAGCAATTACCATATCTAATGGGACAATTTGCGTGAACTGATGCCAAAAGTTTGTTGATAGTAAATTTTTATATGTTCGAAATCATTCTGGATATAAAATAATTAGGTAGCGTCCAGTTTATAATCGATTCTTCTTCTGTAAAACCTATTATGATATGACTGCATTAAACTGAGATGATTTCATTACACGATTCGACTTCCTTTGAAGATTTCCACTACTTGAAAGTCCTTCTTTTTACGATACTTTCACGAGAAGCTCTTGTGGTAAGAGAGACGCATTAATTTAGATGGAGAGATCGATTTAGTCCCTCGGGAAAAAGCCATGTGATTCATGAGGTGTTATTTGGAGGAGGGAACGGCTGAGGGTCACAACATAGACAGACAGACAGACAGAGAGGGGAGTAGTGTTGATGAAGTTTACGTTTTAATTATACACGCACTTGATATAAAATATAAATAAAACTGAAAATCTAAAAAAGTTTAAAATCCACCATTTGGCACAACCTTGAATTCCCAAGACGGTGGAGGAGCCATGCAAATTACATGAGTTGCCCAAAATTATGCACCCCTGAGGTGGGCCACACCAGGTTTTATGTAAGACCTCCTGAGAGTGGCCCTAGAAATAAAAAATAAAAGAAATATTAAAATGAATAGTTGGAGATTATTTTACGCTCACGGTTAAACAGGACGGAAATGGCTAAAAAGAAAAAAAAAAATTAAATAAGGAATATACGAAGCATCGAGGTTTTCTGGGATAAAGGAATTTATTTGGCAGTTTAATAATAATAATTCTCCATAGTAATAATTCTCTTGCAAAGATCTCAAGTAAGGGTGCAATTACACTAGTATTGCCAAACTCACAGTATACACCACCATTGCCACACCAAAATCAACACCATTCGACACCAATCACCAGCGTTTTTAAAGTAAATCCCTCCAACACAATAAAAAAATAATAATCTGTGTCCCCATTATATTTGTGTCTTCCAAAGCATAAGGAACTTAAACATTTCCAATGCATTTCATTCCTTTTCTCTCATCTAAGAGAAAGAAAATCTCTTTTCTAAAAAAAACACTACGGCATCTCACTTCATCAACTAATCAATCAGCTGATGTCTTGGCATTGGAAAAAATCATTTTCAAGGCAAATTCGTCTCCCAACACACCCAACAAAGAGAGAAAAAAAAAGGAAGGAGTTTTCACCCCCACTGAGAAAAAAAAAAAAAAAATTTCACTCTCTCCCCACCAGGCGCTGAAACACCCCTAGTCAAGCGATAGAACACCACGCCCGGTCAAGCGATAACCCCGAGTCAGACCACCAGTAGTAGTAGACAGTACCTCGGCCGGTAAGCAATGCCCTCGAGGCAGGCAGTACTCCCCATTGCAATACCCCCGAGGCAGGCCACTACCCTACCCTGCAATGCGCCTTCTGCGTTCGTTAGCAGAAATTTGCTGAGCCCGCAGAACAAGTGGGCGCTCTGTATCAAGCAACAAGTGCAATTCAAGCACAGTTTTCGTATGCATGAAATACTTTTTTTATACCCACTATAATGTTAAACAAAGACGAATGGCGTCATTCTAAACCTGCACCAATAAAGAAAACACGTCACTTTCTGCTACTATGGGGGGAAAAAAAAATTTGGACATCTTAAACCAGTCCCATTACACTGAATTATTTCAAAAAAACCCTCCCCATGATTTAAAAAAAAAAGGTTCTTTAACACTCACCACTTCGTAATGAGAACAAAAAAACTGAGGAATTTGCGCAAGACACGATAATAACACAGCAGATCGTCTCGGGGAATGCACTCACAAACATCTCAGTACTACTGACTGTTCCCGGCCCCTTGAGGCATCTCGGATCTTGCCCTGGGCAAAATGCTGAGTCCAGTGAATTGTCTTCGCTCAGTACTACAGTTAACGGACGGATATTTCTCATTTTCTCTCACTTAGTAACTGAAATCTAACATACTTCCATAACCAGACACTCTGCAAATGGCATTTAATCTCACAAAAGGCGTAACAACGGTTTCAATATCTGCTGCCACCACTGTAAACGATATAAGAATCTCGTATTTTATTTGGTGAACGTGGAACCCCGAGCGTCAGGCAAACTGATACACTCAATCTCCCTCTCTCTCTCTCTCTCTCTCTCTCTCTCTCTCTCTCTCTCTCTCTCTCCAAACAACCTCTCTCTCTCGTCTCTCTCTCTCTCTCTCTCTCTCTCCATTCTGACAGGTAATCAAAATAAGAGTCAAAGTTATATAAAAAATAAATGTTTATTCAACGATGGAAAGATAATATCCAAAGTCTCACAGACTAACTACTCAGTTAACCCCCCAGTATTTAAAATGTCTTAATCAGTAATTTGTCACACAATTGTCTCTCCTCCCATATGGGGACTCTCGGTCCCCCCTTGCCGAAGACCATAATTCCCTCACCAGAAAACCGTCTGTTTCAAAGACACGAGAAACACACTCGTTAGCACACAGATAAATTTAAAGACAAAGTTAAAGATTAAAATTCCTTACAATGTGTAACAAGCCATCCCTTTGGATAAAGTAAGGTACACTTACCCATCTCAGCCTGGAAAACACACAGAACTAAATAAACTTTCGCAGAGCTATCCCCAGCATTCTGCTTTTCTCTCACGGACGTCTCAGAAAGTCTCCCCATAGACTTGGCTAAGGACGCATTATCAAAGGAAGAGGCGCACACGCACATATGAATGCAAACACAATTCGTTAACGCCCCACGTTACTGGCTACAACCAGTTTCTCAAATGCACTTGGATAAGACTCATGAACTCGTGAACACTGACCCGCTTAAACTATGCATCAGAAATGATTAATCAGCTTTCTCAGGCCGTTGCTTCGGCTCTGTCTCTATGCATTCCAAAAAGGTCACAGCACATCACATGGTGTATTAAATATATATCATTAATTATAACCCCTGTCACACACACACACACACACACATATATATAGATATATATATATATATATATATATATATATAATATATATATATATATATATATATATATATCTAAAATATATATATACTAAATATATACAAATATCACTGTGGATCTGAGTTATAATGACAGGTGAGGTTACTGTGAAACAAACCATGTTTCCATAATTTAATTTAAAGTATTCAGCAATTCCTTTTATTTATTTATTTCTTTATTTATTTTAATAGTTAAAAACAAAGAAAACCGTTGCTTGGTGTTATTCATATCCTTGCCGACCTTTGCTGCAATATTCTGCTTTTCATAGAGCACACGTTTATTAAGAGAGAGTCGCTTTTTGGGAGACGAATTTAATGACGCGAAACTCTCTTCTCTCTCTCTCTCTCGTATGATATCTGCACAATTTTTTGAACGAATGATTTTCTTAATCATTTACTCTGCCTGACAGATTCATATTTATTAATTAGTCGTTAATTATCGTTCAGCATTGCAGACTGACAAGGTTATTGTATTTGGTTCTGACCTAATTATCATATTAAATGATAATAAAATCAATTTAAAAAGATCCAGTCAAAATAAAGGTCTGAAACAGGACTATTTTATTCGGCAGTTTAGGTGTGAATGTGGCAGTCTCTCTCTCTCTCTCTCTCTCTCTCTCTCTCTCTCTCTCTCTCTCTCTCTCATTATTACCGATAACATTCTAATCTCTCATGAATATAATATGAACAGAACAGCCTCTCGGGAGTTCTCTGTATAGATGGTAATGTATTTTGACTTAAGAATTATTGTTAATTTCTAATACATTGCATTTCCTATTCAATAATAATAATAATAATAATAATAATAATAATAATAATAACAATAATAACAATAACAATAACAATAACAATAACAATAAACAATAACAATAACAAGAAGAAGAAGAAGAAGAAGAAGAAGAAGAAGAAGAAGAAGAAGAAGAAGAAGAAGAAATAATTATTGGCAGTGGAATACCTGCATATTCAAAAATGAATCCCCATTTTGTTAAAACTAAAGACTTTCGAAAAACTATCCGGGAACGGTGTGACACTTTTCCTCAAATGCAAATTTCATACAGACCATCAAAGATAATATAGTAAATAATTGAAAATGAATAATGGTAATGGGTGAAGGGTAGTGTTTAATATAAACTATTATAATTATTATTAGAAGGCGTTAATGACTGGAAATCTTGCAATTTCTGTATCACAGTTACTGCAGACTATCTTCATATTCATTGTTAAAAAATATATTCAAATTAAATATCCCAAATTAGAGAGAGAGAGAGAGAGAAGAGAGAGAGAGAAGAGAGAGAGAGAGAGTGTCTTCAACATCACTAAATTCCTCTCGCAAAAAGCGACTCCCCTCATTGAACGAGTGCATCATGCAAAGCAGTCTAGATATTGCATGAGAGGTCTACAATGGCTATGAATAACACCACGGAAGGGTTTCATTTAACGGGGAACTGTGTAATGAATAAAAAAGAGGGAAGGGATGCGGGATTGCTGAATGGGACTTGAGGCTATGAGCAGGAATCAGAAAGTAGAGCTTCCCTGAGTCAGAGGTACAATCTCCCTGAGTTGGTGGGATGTCAGAAGGTACAGCTTCCCTGAGTCAGAAGAAAGCCAGAAGGTATAACTTCCCTGAGTCAGTTATAGTAAGGCCGAAAGCACTTCTTCTTAAGCCAGAAAGTAAAATAAAAACTGACCAAAAAGAGTGAAGAAACAATATATTGAAAAATTTTAAAATAACTAATGGATTTTTTAACCAAATACTCAAATAAAAAAAAAAAAACATTACTGTCATGTTTTATTACTAGACAAACCAACAGAAAACTGTTCAAGTTTTCTGACAAATTGGAATAGTCCTAGTTGAAGTGAAACTGAATCCATTAGAATATCTGTAGGAATGTGAAGAAATAGACCGCCTAGAAGTTGATGATACTCGCCACACTTCAAAGAAAGTCTCAAGTTTCAATTCCCCC
This sequence comes from Macrobrachium nipponense, assembly GCF_015104395.2. Taxonomy (NCBI): domain Eukaryota; kingdom Metazoa; phylum Arthropoda; class Malacostraca; order Decapoda; family Palaemonidae; genus Macrobrachium; species Macrobrachium nipponense. The sequence continues at coordinate 67,411,442 of NC_061095.1, forward strand.
CCTCGTTCCAACCGTTGGAATTCAATATCCCCGTGTAACTGACGTGAAGGATCTCGCTCTCGTTGTAACTAACTGTAAAAGGGCTGAAACAGCATTCCTGGGACACATCCGCTCTGCTTCTGATCTTTCTAATTCTTTTCCACCTTTCCTCCTGAGAGCCTGACGCAATTCCCTCTTTATAATTTGTTTTCTTGTTTTTATTTCAGCTTATTTCAGTGTTTACCCTTGACGTGTGTATCTACCATTAAAGCGAAATAATGTTCCCAATTAGGTGTCTCTTGTTAAGGAAAAGTCAATTGCATAGAAGGCTTTTGGCCTCTTTTTGTTTTGGGTTCTAACTGCTTTGGGGGAATCTGAATCGAGTTTCTGTTTCTTCTTTTGTCAGGGATTTTATTCAGTCGAGTTGATGAGAGGTCAAGGTAGTTGTAATTGTTAATATTCAGTGGTGATTTCGGATATTTGAAGTTCGTATGTTGTATTTGACAAAAACGTTTTGTTATCAATTACTGAAACTGACTGCGATAAAAATGAGACTTATAAATTAAAGTACTAATTTAAATTTAAAGTGTTGATTTTGTTGAAAATTGTTGACACTCAATTTTTGATATAGGACTGATGGGTCTCTCTCTCCACCAGCTTCTACTTGTTGCCAATTTGTTCTTCGTTCATTACGAATATTGGCAAATGACCCTCTGTTTCCAGTAACATCAAATTCAAAATGTCCTATTTGATAAATGAAGATAAATGGATGCAGTCATCGATTTCTGACTCTGCACTGGCAATTATCCCTCCCTACAGAGGTTTCAAGAAAGGTGGGAGCCAAAGTCCATAAGTGTTTTGACGCTTACAGAGATTGTAATATATCTATATGTTCCATTTAACGCTTAAAATACCTGTTTGGGTAGAGACTCGAGCCAAAGGGAAATAACAGTACAATATAGTTATATAGAACAAAGGGTGTATGAAGACATAACTGATCAGTCGTGGTGTGATGATTCACGGTAATGGTAGGATTATTAGCCAATCTTAAAACATAGGGAAAAAAAATTATATTATAGACTTTCGCTCTAATGTATCTGAAATTCTCCAAGAATAAGACCTAATGCAATATCAGAAATACATTGACTGTATCCATCCATCTTCATTAACAACATAAGGCTTTTGAATCTAATGTCTAAGGAACAAAGGGTCCTTCCTTCCTCACTATCTGCAATGAACGAGGAACAAACAGGTGATAAGGTGATAGAGGAATTGATCGGTCAATCAATACTGATCTGAGTGTTAAGACTTTTCACCTGAAACTACACAAAGTTTTGTTTCTGTCTATGTATGTATGTAGCCCATGTATAATCACTAACTGATATTGAATAGTCATAAAATTTTATGTATGTATAATACCATTGACACTGACAAGTCAAACGTAGCCAAAGAACAACATCAGCTGACCTCTGATCAGCCAGAGTGAATGAAAACCCTCGACGGCAGAAAAGAAAACTGAATCCAGATTCCCCAAAATCAGTCATAACCCAAAACAAAACGAAGCCAAAAACCTTTGGGGTAATGTTTACTCTCCCTGATTGGGAACATCCTTTATCTTTAATGGAAGATCCACACTTGAGGGAATAAGCCCTGGGAATAAGGGGAGATGAAAGTACGCATTGTGCAATGTAACTGCACATAACGATCAAATACCTCGTTTACAAAATGAATCATTTCCACTCCAATGTAATCAGTGGAGGAATGAAATGTCTCGAGTGGCATCATCGCAGCTTGTTTTCGTAATATGGCTGAGGCTTTCCCTGAATATGACAGTTGTTCATATACAACGGTATGATTTTCCTGACAGAACGCAAAATGTCAATGTTTACAAGTGTATGTCACAATATTAACACCTTACACTGAAGTCAGTCAAAGAGAGAGAGAGAGAGAGAGAGAGAGAGAGAGAGTAGAGAGGGGGGGGGGGGTGAGATACGGGGGGGGTATTCAAGTTGAGGAACTTCCAGTTCATGAAGTCGAGTCTTGACATTGAAAGGAACCAAAACAATGAAGAGGAAAAGTTTCAAAAGAGAAGGATCTCCTGTGTGATATTGTGGGAATGTCTAAGTCTAAGTTCGTGTTGTCAGAATGTAGTGCCGTGTTGTCAGAACACGAGGGCAGTGTTGTCAGAACATGAAGTGCTGTGTTGGCAGACACGAGGGGCAGTGTTTTTTTTTTTTTTTTGTCAGAACATGGGAAGTGCCGTGTTGTCAGAAATCGAGTATTTCTGGGTGATGTTGCAAAAGACACCACCTTTGATGTTGCATCTAAGGTATTGTTCTTGGTCGTGAATGTGAGTAAAAAAAAAAGATAATATTTTACTTCAAACCATTACTGCATTTGTACTTGAAAATATTATCCCGTGTTTTAATTTTTGCTTTGGAACGTTCCATTTGTTTGTATCGTTCGTAAATGATCTAACCCCAACCCAACATTAACCTTAAACCTAACCCACCAACCTCACCAAAAACTTAACCTGACCTAGTGTAAACCCCGTCCTTAACCCTAGTGAATGACTTTATTCTGAAAACATTCCATAAACCTCACCTTAATCTGGAATGAAAACTTATCTGTGGGATTAAGGTAATGTTGTTCAGTGTTTTTACATTTTTTATTGTTTCCCCCCAAAAAAACACCCTACTTTTCCCACAGTGGTCCCAGGAATTGTGGGAAATAATGGTGGGCCCAATGTCTCTAAAAAAAAAACAAAAAATATCATTTGAGGACGAAATGCTCTCAGAAAATTTTCAAATAAAACTCAAAATTCAGGTAAATTATGTTTTCAGTCCATAATGCAATAATGGTTTAAAGCGAAATATTACCGAAAAATAATTCATACGATTCAATGCGTCAAGATGGTTTTATTGAGAATCTCTCTCTCTCTCTGGCATGTGAGAAAAAATTGCACTTCCCAAAATTACCATCGCCTACGCCATGAAAATATCTCGCTCATTTTCTCTATACAGGAAAAGTACTAATGCTGAAAATCCACCTCTTCCATCGTTACTTTAGTTTAGGCTGTTCTGTATTTCGTAAACATCGGTTGGGCACAAGAGAGAGAGAGGAGAGAGAGAGAGGGTGCTTGGCTCTTGTATCCGTTTTGGTGGTATTCAGTTAACCTGACGGGGGGAATAAGACATTTACGACGATTTAGTTACTTATCACGGAAAAGCATGGAATATATATATATATATATATATATATATATATATAAATATATATATATATATAATATATTATATATATATATATATAAATTTTAAGGCACTTGCAGCAAAAGAAACAATTGTTTCAAATATTAGCATGAATAAAAAGATGGTCATGTCATTCCTCTTACCTTCTGATACTGTAGCGTTCCCTATTCCCTTCTTCAAGGAACCTCATCAGTCGAATTCCTGAGATGCCCCAGGGGGTGGGGTGCAGCCTGTCCCACAACCGCTTTAATGGCGTAAGTAATCTCTGGTAGGGTGGTATTTCTAAATAAGCATTCCGCATCGTTCGTCCCCGCGAATACAAAAGCCACCAGGAAATGGGGCGGCAAATGTATTTCGCCGGGTTTAGTACGAGCCCCTGGGGGTTAATTACAGTCGTCCGAATAAATATTTCTTAAAATTCTTGTTCAGGATGTAAAACTGCATAAAAAAAAATCCGCAACTGCCATAGTCTAGGCCGCCGCGGTGGAATAGTAATATAGATCTACCAATGAATGAATTGCTTCAGCTTGATGTTTCTCTAATAACAAGTCATTATCATCAAAGCCACAGCACCCAAGGCCAGCCCCTACCATCACCATAAAGAGGGTTGCTTTGAGGGATTAATTAGCAGTGTACCTGTTGGCCTTAAGTATCTGACCCCTTCTTACTGCAAACAATGTCCTTGATCCATTACCAGTATTGTGAAGGTCGCCTCGTCACTCCCGAGGACGCTCCTTCAGTCCTGTGTTTCCTTCTTCGATCGTAGGATGTTTAGTGCTTTCTCCAAAGGACTCATCATTCCTACACCAACTTCTTTGGTCGTAGGACATTGCAAGGCTTTCGACAGACACTTAAAACTCTTGAAACGAAAGCATCAAACCCATTCCCTCAGAGATTGGTTTCTGTCTCTTCAATTCTGGTTCAGGAGACCTTGGCTTTGCAGATTTTTAGTCACTTGTCTTGCAATGAGCTTTCTGGTTTTAGATGTTGTGTTTCAGTGTCCTCCTGTTCCCTGGCACAAGGGTTAGATAAAGCTTGTCCGATATCTTACCTGGGCAATGAAGCAGTACACTGATCGTCCATAACCATAGATGATTCTTAGAACTTCTCTAACTTTCTGCTAAATCTTGTTAAGTCTGATGACTGAGGCCACAGTATCGCTACTTGTACCTCCTCTGGGTTAAGGTTCCATCGAGAGACAGGCTCCCGAAATTTGAAATGTGCAATGAAAGGAACAAGAATTTTATTCGTGTCGGCAACAATTCACTTTGATCCACGTGATCGACTCCGACACGAGTTTCACGAGGTAACTGGAAAGGGGAGGGTGGGGGCCTCTCAGACAGTGGGACCCTGAAGCAGGGTTTGCCAGATGTTTTGAGCACAAAAAGGAAAAAATAGGACAATAGTCATTTGAAAAAAAAAAATACGACATTTAACGATAAAAAAAAAGAAAAAAAAAAAAGTCATATATATATATATATATATATATATATATATATATAGTATATATATATATATATATATATATATATAATATATATATATGCATGTGTGTGTGTGTAGATATTATGTATATATATCTATATTATCTATATATATATATATATATATATATATATATATATATATATATATATAATATATATTGTGTTAAGAGGAGCAGTGCAGGAAAACAAGCAGATTCCAAATTCAGTAAACTTCAATCCAATATTTTCATGACCATTTAATTGTTTCTTCCACTCCTTCTTATAATGCCAAGCATCATTGTCACGATTGCTCCACTTACTCATATTTAAAATACGAAAGGCTAAAGCTTCTTAGGATATATCTTCAAGCTTGAATTAGCCTAGACCCAGTTGATACTTTCAATACGATCTGTAATAATCAAGAATACATATGAACATAACACAGACCATTTTCATAATTATAATCAACAGTACAGAACATATCACAACACAAGATGATATTATCACAAGAATAAAACACTTACAGAATTCACGGATATGCGCAACAATCACCTAGGATCAGAGTTCTTGTCTGACGACCACAAGTAACTGAACGGGGGAGGGAGAGGGCGAGGAGTGGAGGCGCCTTGCCGAGGCCACGCCAAGTCTGACAACCATTGCAATGACTGCAAGTTCTTAATTGACGTTCAAAGTGGTTAGTGTTTAGCAAATATGGTGACTGACGTATTGAAACTGTTAATTCATAGTAGCATTAGTTGAATGGGATGATGTATTTATATTTTGATGAATTTTATAATTGTTGTAATTATATTTGTGTATAAGCATGAGACTAACAAACCTGAAAATGGGATATAGGAGAAGTGAAAAGTGACAGAAAAGGACAGTTATTGACTTCTTTGTTCTTCAAAAATAAAGGACAGGCGGGTTTCAAAGAGGACAGACAGACTGTCCATAAAAGGACAGACCTGGCAACTCTGCCCTGAGGAGCAAGACTCGTTCTGTGGGGTGGCAAAAATTTTGCTAGATAAATAGACACGCTGTGAAAATATACCTTAAAATATGATTAAAACATAACATAATGAACATAAAAATGGTTGAATAATCACCCAACGCAGCCTAAGAGTTAGTCAACTTGACAGATCCATTTCCTCTATCGTCCGATAAATCTTTTGAGCTGATTCCATGAGGTGATATTACTGCCATTTCAGTGTTGCTGCAATATCCTATCAAATCCATTATCATATTACAAATCGGTTTATTTATGCTGTTCAGTTGTTCCAGCTCTGCCTCTCCCTTCTCTATCGTCTGTCGTTTACTTTTAGTCTTTAGATTTTAACAGTAATAAATGTATGGCGGATGTATGCATACACTTCCATACACAGTGTGATAATGGATTATATGCGCATGAGTTCTGAGCAGTACACACTTTCATATAAACATATAAAAAACATTTAGCACAAAATAGGTTGTATGATTTGACACTTATATCAATATATCAGGCCTCAAGGTATTCATGTATGCATACATAGGCCTAGTCATAAAAATACCTTAATAAGGTCCAGAATGTTGAATGAAACCTTTTGTATGAATATTTAATTATAAGGAAATTTTGTATAAAAGACACAACAATCTTAAACCTTCAATCTCAATATTGTTAGTTAATAATTTTCAAACTCAAGACTTCACAGGGAAGACTGACTGCTTCATTTGTACGAGTAACTAGCGGCGCAAAGCCTATGGTCACCCAAGACAGAACGGAGGCTCTAGTGAAAACCAGTTACAGGGGCGTCATCTTTAAAATATATTAACTGAGAAACATTAGACATAAATACAAAATTATTATATATCATGCAATCGTCGATATAATCCAAGATGATTGCTATTTATTTTACTTACCCACCCACAAAACAAGACAACTGACTGAATTATGCTGCTTTTCTTTCTGGAAATGTGGAAATAACTGTGGTATTAAACTGAAACTCTCTCTCTATCTCTCTCTCTCTCCCCCAGGTGTGAGTGACAGAAAGCCTGTAATTTATCATACTCTCCACAGGGCTTAGGAGCGTCATTCGGAAAGAAACAGATCTGAGGTTCCTAAGGACGCGGCTTCCCCCAGGGAATACCGTTGGGTTTGGTCTTCCTCCAGAAGGTGAGGATGGATAGACTCTCCGATTATTATCATAATTATTATTATTATTATTATTATTATTATTATTATAGTACGACATGGTATGGTATTCATTTTGGTGAATATAGTACTATTATTATTATTAGTTTTTGTATGGCATAACTTTGGTGTGATGGTAATACTATTACTAGAACAAGAATTATCATAGCTTTTAGTTGTAGTGGTTTATGATAAGGCATTATTTTATATATATCATTATTACCGTTATGAATAATAATAGTTTTTTTATATTGCATTATTTTTTGTGATATTATTATTCCTATCATTAACAGTAGTGTTTGATAGGGGGAGTGTTTCTGGTGGTAATATCACTAATATTATCATTATTGATAGAAGTATGGCATTTTAGTGAGAGAGAGAGAGAGAGAGAGAGAGATCTTACCTTACCTTACAGGTCTTACACTCATTCGGGGTTGCCCCAGGTCCCTCAGTGTAGGCACCTCTAATGTCTACCAGAGAATTGCTAATGCATCTTCCGGTATATTTTGCATCTTCCAATCTTGGATGGTCTGGGATGCTGCTTAGATATTTGTCGAGCTTATTCTTAAACACATCTACGCTCACTCCTGATATATTCCTCAGATGAGCTGGCAACGCAATGAATAGACGCTGTATTGTCGATGCCGGTGCGTAGTGGAATAATGTCCTGTATGCTTTCCTTAGTTTTCCTGGTATAGTTTTGGGCACTATTAATCTACCTCTGCTTGCTCTTTCTCATATTTTTAGCTCCATGATGTTTTCGGCAATTCCTTCTTATCTGTTTCCATGCCTGTATTATCATGTAGCGATTGTAGTCTTTCCCAGTAGTCAAGATCCTTAACTTCTTCTATTCTAGCTGTAAAGGACCTTTGTATACTCTCTATTTGTGACATATTCTTTTGGTAGTGTGGGTACCATATCCTATTGCAATATTCAGTGGACTACGAACATATGTTTTATAAAGCATAATCATGCGTCAGCTTTTTTCTTGTCTTGAAGTCCCGTAACAAACATTCCCAGAGAGAGAGGAGAATCCCTTCTTCCCTTTGCACAGGATTCCATCTCCCGGATATTCCAGGAAGGAGCGCGATCCTTCGCGCCTTTTCTCGGGGTCCTGGGATTCCTTTAGACCCTTTCCTGCTCCTGTCACACTCCTCTTGTTTGTGATGGAGGTTCCTAAAGGTTGAATTTAGGAAGAAGATTTATATATATATATATATATATATATATATATATATATATATATATATATATATATATATATATATATATATATATATATATATATATATATATATATATATATATATATATATATATATATATATATATATATATATATATATATGTGTGTGTTTTGTTTGTCGCGTATTTAAGTATATGTATGTATGTATACTATATATTTATTTATATATATATATATATAGTGTGTGTATATATATGTATATATATATATATATATATATATATATATATATATATATATATATATATATATATATATATATATATATATTCCAAAAAACCTGGAAGCAATTACAAATTACCTGAGACGCCCCAATATCTTGTGCTTCTTGAAGGAAAATGCAGCTGTACTTTGGAAACCGAGATTTCCCGTATCATAAACTCAAAAAAACAAAAAAAATATCTAGGACAGTATGAATGTAGTATACTCTCTTTGACCATGACTATTTCCTCGCTGCAAAATCTGAATACGATCATGAATAACAAAACTGATATGATGGCTGACTTTATTTTTATGTAGCTCTATAATTTTAATTTGGTCTTATTGCAGAATAATTATTGGCATTAATTCCCACATTGACAGGAAAAATCATTTCCTTTTTTCAAGCTTTTCAATATTGCACTGGAACTTCAGTGTTTTTGACCTACATAGTAGTCTAGCTTTTAACATGCAATTAATAAGACAGGGAGTCAAGTAGAAATATGTATCTAAATTCCAGTTCATATGGAAAATTGTTTTCCTTAGTTGAGAGAGAGAGAGAGAGAGCCAGTCCATATTCAAGTGGCTCTTTTGGGTCTCCGGAGGCATAAAAAAATAAACTCCCAACATTTTATCTCTCTCTCGAAGGAAGCATTTTTCGATCATAACCTGGAGCGTCTCAAGGAGGAAATTCAAAGACAGAAGGAGAAGTGATAACGATCTCTCTCTCTCTCTCTCTCTCTCTCTCTCTTCATTCCTTATTCTTACTAACGCAAAGATGGAAATCTTTGGAGTCGTGAATTTCAAAATACTTTAGACTTTTTCGCAGAATATATTTCCACACTCATATTTCTTTTGACGTTGAATGCATGGATAAAGGTTCGGATAGCAGTGAACAATCTATCTTTGACAAGGATCCATTATATATATATATATATTATATAGTATATATATATATATATATAGTATATATATATATATATATATATATAGTATATATATAAACATATATATATTATAATATATATATATATATATATTGTTTTAGTAAAAATTATTATTGCTACATTAATTTTATAGAGGTTTTTGTCCATTTTCTAACTGTGGTTTTCTCATGGTTGCTTAAAACTGGTGAGCACGCAGCGAAGGTTGGCATAGTCGAAAATCTGGAAACAATCAATGTAATTTTATTATAACGCCTGCGACGCTAGTTATTTTAAAATTCAATCTGAAAATCATACATACGTGCTGTCTACTGTATGAATTACTGGACCATTCACATATTTATAAAATTACATACGTAATTACTTCCGTTCATCATCGAACATACCAATTTGCATATCATTAACATCGTTTCCTAAAATCTTGAATTTAAGGTCGCCGGGATTTTGGAATAAGAAAGGAAATCCATCAGATATTAAAAAAGGGAGATGTTTACATCGTCCATTTACTTCACAGGGTCATCAATAAACCTTGTTTGCTCTAATTCAATGTTTGCTCTCTCTCTCTCTCTCTCTCTCTCGTCTCTCTCTCTCTCATCCAGCTAAACAGAAAAAAAACCTCGCTGGTACAGGGAATTATTCACTGAGGAAATATTACAAGTCTTCTGATATTTACTTCTCGCTTTCGTTTGCAGATTGAAATCTCCCTTCTCTCCAACTATTATCCAATATCCTTTGGATGGTTTAGGTGCTTTCTCTTCCCTTTCTCCTCTACTTGCTCTTGGCATTCGTCAGCATGGAAGAAGGGAGAGCTTTCAGTTGTTCCCTAAAAGGTTTCCTTGGAAGTCTAAACAGGAAATCATGATCATGAACAAAGATTACCTAATCATTTGTCCCGTCATTAATTGATGCAGGAATTCTGTCCCCCATCTTTGAGCATTGCGAATTAATATCTATTGCTTCCTGGAGCTTCTGAATTAATTATTTTTATTGAGAATCAATTCCTTCTTCAGTCAGTCTAAGACCTACATCTAAGACTTATAATTCTCTCTTTTTTTTTTATTGCAGCCTTGATATAAGTTGGCCGAGCTGCAAGTTTCGAAAAATGAAAGTTGGCTTCTGATTTTAAATGATTCATTAGCTATGCATATTGACATCTCATTTAGTCTCGACATAAAAATCACAACGACTAATTTTGGTAAAGAAAAAAGGAAAAAAAATTGATTTTCCATTTCAGAAGCAACGAACCTTTGGCGCGACTCAGCCACGATCAAGTTTCCAATTCCGCGACGAAAGAGAAAAGGAAACTAATAATTAATCATCCTCGATGAAGGAAACGTCCCCGCCAAAGACCTTCTGAGGCCACGAAGGCTCCAAATGGTAAGGAGCAGAAATAAATCCACACTTTTATGATGGGCCTCCTCGAAGTCGTCGTCCTCCTCCTCAGAGCATTTGAAGTTTCATGTTAATTATTATTAAAAGGCTTTTCATCTCCTCGAACTCTCAGCCCCAAAGGGAGAGAGGAAACTCAATGGGCGCCCCTCCACTCGGAGGAAAGGAGCTGAGGAAATTCTTTCCTCCAGAGGACAAAAGGGCCTTTTGTGTTTCCCCAAAATGTCAAGACTTTCCCTGGGACTGGAGCCAAGTGGAATATGCAGATTGAATTACGATCGTTCTTTTTCATAAGAAGCTTTATTAAAGCCAAGAAACATATGTTACAATATTTATATTACCCTTTTCCCTGAATTAATGACGATTTTACCTATTACTTGAAAATGTGTTGTGTTCTCTGAATAGTGAATTGAATAGTGAAGGTTATTAAAATTTGTGATATATAGCTGGTGTTACTAAGTTCATACGTAACCTCCGCTGATCCATATTCCTGCGCCTTAATTATAAATCTGACAAAGAATATTTTTCCAACTTCATTAAAATGACGAGGCTTTCATATCTCCAGTGACTACCCCCTCATCAGTTAATAAAGCTTCACACTACAAATATTTCCTCCCGGAGAGAGAGCATTATTCCTTCGCCTTTGGCAGAGGAATTCGTTCTTCTGTATTAAATGCCTGCCATAAGTTCTCTGTCACTAGAAAAGCGATGGCATTCCTTCATAGATTGAAAAATATCTTAGTACGCAGAAAGATTTGGATGTGGCAAAAAAAGTGTTGTTGGTAGTTCATGAAGATGAAATTAAAGAAAATTAAGCTAAGCAATCTGCCCTCCACATAAAATGCCCCCTTTCCCAAAAGTGACATTCCTATCTCTCCATCATTTAAACACTTGTTACTAGACACAAGACCCACCTATGGGACAATTTCCGTCAAATCCACACGTAACATTTTGCGTAATCTCAGTAACGAACAGACAGACATAGCAACAAAAACAAGCACAAAAGCAAGCAAAGGAGGACAACGGGAATAAAAAACACACAGAGCTTTTGAAGGCAACCCCCCCCCCCCCCCCCCCCACCCCCCCCCCCCCCGCCCCTTCCGTTGTTTTATTCATCCTAAGGATGTTTTCTTCCTGTGCCTTGCATTCCCGTTTTTCTCAAGAAATGACATCTTTTATATAACAACCCAGTTTTCTAAGAACAATTCACAGCGATATATTTGTTTGAATGTATATTACATACACAATAAATATATGTAATATATAGTTTATTATATATCTATATATATATATATATATATATATATATATATATATATATATATATATACATATATATATATGTGTGTGTCTTTGTGTGTGTGTGTTAGCAAACAGTGTGAAAGACAGACACTACACACAAAACCGCTGAGCAGTAACAAAGGAGGAAGAAACCAAGAGAAGAGACGACGACCATTAATTGTATCTCCAATGACCGAGACGAATCATTATCATCCTTTTTATTCTTGTCTTAATGATTAACGATGGAAGAAGCAAAAATGGATCTCCTCTCTTTCGTCTCTCGTTACATTCTCTAATTCACTTGATCGTCAAGACGAGTTACTTAGTTTCTGATGATTCCTTTTGTGTGGGTAATCAAGGGAAGGTGAAATGTTTCTTCAGTTCTCGCCGAATTCAACAGTGAAAATAATGGCAGAGATACTTTTAGGTAAATCTCATTTCCTCTTTGAGAAAATTAAATGCACTAGAAGGAATTTAATAACAGGGATGAAATGTATAAAATTATTTCACTAACTGACCACCAAACCACAAGCAATATCTATATAGATATACAAATGACCCAGACGGCCTTATGCCAGCAACAGGTTCCTTACCCTAAGGCGAACCTTTACATACAGGACGACTAAACCATAGGATGCCTAATGTAGACCTCCGAACTCTTCCTAAATCAACAAGGATCAGATAATGGACGCTAAATATATTAACATCTTCGTAGTAGCAGCATAAAAGGTCGAAATCAAAGAGATATATCATAGAATTATCGCCTGACGAACAACATCCCTTCCAGTTCCAGAGGCCTTTCGCTCCTCCTCGCACCGTTGGACTGTTTCAGAGCAGTTTTTAAACTGAAAAGATAAAGGCCCAGAAATGCAATTAAGGAGGTTTAGGACGGAACAGATGTTTCCCCCTCTCTCTCTCTCTCTCTCTCTCTCTCTCTCTCTCCTTTTGTCACTAACTCGATTGGACTTGAGGATCGTTCAATTAAATTGCGCCTGGGAATTGCATTTCCGAGGTAGGTAGAAAAGAAAGGAAGGAAGAGAAATTGCAAAGCTTTCTCAGTTCATCACAAGAGGGTGTTTGATCATCGTCCAGTGCTTCTCTCTCTCTCTCTCTCTCTCTCTCCTCTCTCTCTCGTCTTTCTTCTCATCCAAGGGGCCATATGATTGCCTTAACAGAACCCCATATTATATATATGTATATATATATATATATATATATATATATATATATATAGATATATATATATATATATATACATATATATATATATATATATATATATATATATATATATATATATATATATATATATATATATATATGTGTATATATATCATATTAATATATATATATATATATATATATATATATATATATATATATATATATATATATATATATATATATATACCTTAAAGGCACCAGCAACAGTCTATAATATTAAATAATTGATTGATATCCTTAGCTCTTGCCGGTTAGAGACAGATGCAAAACACTGGATTCCTCGAAGATGCTGAAATGAAAAAAACAAATAGGAAAGCTTACCGGCGCACAATTGGGCCAGTGACGCACTTCGAAGATCACGAGTTTCATGTAGTAGCGTGCATGCCTCTTGTTTGTGTGTTCGTAATGAACAGAAAATGACATTAATTTAGGGGAAAAGTTGCAAAGGGGGACTCACTGAATTTGATTGGTAGTGTGTGGAACACGCCACAGAAGAGGTGTTGCAGGTCCGTCGGACAAGGTACCGTAGAACAAGAAACTTTGAAAAGTTAACATTTAAAGTGACAATTACTTGAGTTCTAGAGAAAGGGAAGTGAGGTTCGGCACACATTCTTTTTTGACGAATTTTAATGTTTTATGGTGTCATAATTATGGTCTCTTTATTTCAGAAGGACTCGAAGTCACCTTATGGGTTTTTCTCTAGACTAATTTTCACTATTAATAAACTATGAATGTTTGGACACTTGGGAAAAGGGGCCGGCGGGGGGGTTTGGGTGCAGGTACTTACTCAAATATGATTTTGAGAGGAATATCATAGTTTAACGTTTTCTTTTTGAGTCCGGTTTAAATTAATTTTATTCCATTTTCACGTTAGCTAATTTTGGGAAATAAAAAGTATATTTTTTGTAACCAGGAGAGTTTACATTAGCCTAGTTTGAACTGATTTTCAGCCAACTCCAGAGATGGCATTCAACAGAAAAAAGGTAGGCTACATTACCAGTTAGATTCTTTGGTTTTCATTTCTTTTAAACGAGTGTCATTTGGCCTCGTTAGAGATTTTTCCTCGTTAGATATACCATATTATATATATATATATAAATATATATATATATATATATATATATATATATATATATATATATATATATATATATATATATATATATGTTGTCACTGATCCATGAGGTCCATTATTGACGAGCCTACACAGCACAAGGATTTGGAACTCGAATCAAAATTTAAGCCTCTAAAACATTCCTAAGTAACCTCTATTGATTACTTCAACATCTCACTCTTCAACATGAAGACCCAATCACATCATAAAATTTCTGATAATAATAAAGAAGATATATTAAAGGTTCCTTCCATAGCATTCTCTATGGGACCTTCTGCCTTCCCCTCAAGACTTTGGAGAAAAACGTTTTCTCAGTTCCGCTGACATTCTCTTGCTTCCTCGTCACTTTGTAAACAAACAAAAATAAAGGCTTCGTGGTAAACAAAACCTTCCCTCTTGGAACTTCTTGTCGAATAAACTCCCCCGATATTGTTTTGGTGTCCAATTATATTTCGCGAACTCGAATATTTACTCTGACAAAAAACGATGGATATTCATGGTAATTAGGATCCTTTTTAGCGGGTTAATGCCATTCAATTAATAGGGTTAGCTGCAAGTATTATATTTTGACATGGAACGCCAAATGAACGTTTCGGTTTTATGTAAATTAATATTATATGCTGGCAATAAATTACATCTGCGTATTTATGAAGAATATGTTTTTCATTTTCTCTCCTAGGAATTCACTTTCATATGAATTTTGAAGAACAAGTATTATCTCTCTCTCTCTCTCTCTCTCTCTCTCTCTCGCTCTCTCTCTCTCTCTCTCTCTGGGATATTGGCTCTCGGTGCCTCTATCAGGAGCTAATTAGAACCATCCATCTAATGCTTATGTTTCAGAAATCGCCTTCAAAGCAGGAAGTGAAAATAAAGTCTGATAAAAACTAATCATTTCTTAGAGGACTCAAAAGGAAGCAGAGTTTTGTATCGAAGCAAAATAATTGATAAATGACCTGCATTCGTATTATTCAGAATGTAAAATGTTGTGAATGTATTCAACTTGACCTCGATCTGACCTGTGAAACATGGCAAGAACTTATGTCGGCAACTTATGTGTATTTGTCACAAACATACTGATAACATGTCAATAATAATAAGTTGTATTGTATACATATCTCGGACATGTTGCAAATATATCAACGACCATAAGTGGCAATATATCATATACATATCACAAACTTGTTGAAAACATGTTTACGACCGTAAGTTGCAACTTATCGTATATATAAATGTTATAATCACGTTGAAAACATGTTAACGAGTATAAGTGGCTGGCATATTATCGTATACATATCACAAACATGGGGAAAAGATGTCAATGACTGTAAGATTGTCTTATCGTATACATATTAAAAAACACATATTTGAAAACACGTCAACAATAATGAGTGGCTTTCTTTTAGTATACATATGGGAAAACACGTTCAAAACATGTCAATGGTCGTAAGCGACATCTCATTGTATACATATCAAAAACATGTTGACGTCAACACAACATATAACCATTTTTGTCACACGTAAAAAAATTAATAAACAAATAAAATAAAATACACAAAGTTGAAAGAGGAATATGAGCAGCATCTGAGAAGAAAAAAATAACATCCCATCAAGAAGCCCTCTTATCCAGGGAATATGATTCCATCGGCAGCCTCACTTTTCAAATAAAAGCGAAAAACCTTCATTTTTTACTTCATTTTTTATTAAATATTAGATGAGGAAAATGTCCTGGGAAATGAAATTCATATCCTCTCCCTTGGAATGAAGTAATTAACATATTCTTTAACTTCTTCATAAGCTTCAATGTTGGAAGTTTAGTCTCGTAGGACTAAATTGCAAAGAAAGGCTGGAATGCTTTGAATCACTATAGAAATATTGTGACTTGTAAACATGAGCAAGGTATGTCAAATTGCGAATGATATTGTTATGATCACTAAATAATAAGAGCATCATATTCTTCACATACACTTATACACACACACACACACAAACGCACACACACACATACACACAAACACACACGTATATGTCTATCTATCTATCATATATATATATATATATATATATATATATATATATGATGTCAGTGTGTATATGTATATATGCATCCATACACACACACACATGGATATATATATATATATCTATATATATATATATATATATATATATATATATATATATAAATATAATATATATATATATATTTATATATATATATATATCTATGTATATATATATATATATATATATATATATATATCATAGTATATATATATATAATATATAGATAGATAGATAGATAGATAGATATAGATAGAGATAGAGGATAGGAGATAGAGATAGAGATAGAGATAGAGATAGAGATAGAGATAGAGATAGAGATATAGATATAGATATCTAATAATCTATATCTATATCTATATCTATATCTATCTATATCTATATCTATATATATATATATATATATATATATATATATATATATATATATATATTATATATATATAGTTCAGTAATTGGGCGGCTACTTGGAAATCTTAGCTTGATGATAAATAACAGTGCCAAGACCAGGAAGAACATTCTTTATTAAACGAGCTTTCGAGGTTTAAAACCTCATCTTCAGGCTGAAAAAATGACAAGGATGAGAAATCACTAAAAAATTACATTAAAATGAATTGTCTTGTTAAAAGCTTCAGTAAGAATATAAAATAAAACGAACATCACATACAAACTAAATATTAAAAATTACGAAAAAACTAAAACAAAACGCAAAACATACAAAAACAGAAATAAAAATAAAAATAATATGAAAGGTAAACAAACTACACTCAAAAATAAAATGGCTAACGACCCACTTTGTGTACCTACTATGAAACTATATGATAGCTAGTTGAATACCGGACGAGTTGTTGTTCAATTCCGGTTTCATTTTCTTAATAAACAGCGACTCTGAAATTAAAAGGTCCAGTCTATTGAGCAAAAAGACAGTACTCTAAAATCTAGGTGAGTGAAAGGAGGTCCTGTGCTAAACTGTGTTCCCTTATGGCAGAAAAAGGTGGTTTAGAAAGAGGAAACCTAGTTCTAACGGGAACCCGACCTCTGTGTTCCAAAATTCTGTGTCTAAGCCAGCGGGAACTGGATCCCACGTATCGCAGACCACACTGCGAACAGGTAAACAAGTAAACGACACTCGAATTAAGGTCCACAGGAAGAGCAGGCTTCTCCCTCAAAAGTGATCCTACAGTAAAAGGGTTAGTAAAAAAGATAGATTAACAAATAAAAAATAAATAGTAATGTAAGTAAAATATTAAAACAAAAATAGAATTGTATGAGGGTAGTAAAGCACTGAAGTTCCAGTAGGAGAAATAAAAGCTAAATTAATACACAAGTATTCAAAGTAGGGGGTTTGGTAAGTTCTGTGACTTGGATAGAAAACCCTAAATTCAGACTTTTTATTTAAAGGGACTATGATGTAATTACCAGTCGAAAGGAATTCGTCGAATATATACGTATATACAGAGATTATCACCTTGCCAAAGCTCTCTCTCTCTCTCTCTCTCTCTCTCTCTCTTCTTTATGTATAATTTTTCAGCTTCAATAACCGGATATGGTGGAAATGCTTTGTTGCTGAATTTGACAGCGAGAGAGAGAGAGAGAGAGAGAGAGACACGAGATCGACTAATCTTCCTTTTTTAATTAGTCTTTTATGTAGTGAAAATTGTTTCGTTTAAAGTTTACCTTCCAGGGGAACTGTTGTTATTTTCGAATCAAAGGAGAAACAACAAAATGAAGAACAAACGTAAAATGTGAACACGCCAGAAAAGTTTAAGTTGAACAAAAGCAGAGTCGAGTCACTTTTCTCTACAATAATTTGCAATGTGACGTCATTTCCGGAAACTCCCGAATAAAGTCTTCAGTCCCTCAACTCTTTTCCTGCCATACGTTCTTTCTTTGCTTTCGAGTTTAGAAAGTGAGCTTTCACAAGAGCTGACAAGGGGAAAGCGAGTGGCTTTTTCGTTAAAGGATAAATAAAAACGTTTTAGTTTCAAGGGAGAACTCGAGAGTGAAACCTCCTGCCTGGAGAGACCTGTTGGCTGTGGAGCCTTGGGGGTTGGGGGGAGATTCCAGACAGGTTTATCACTACGCAAGGACAACTGATCTAGGAACTCATTTTTTCCAACAAAAGAATTTACAAAATTGACATTTGAAACTTCTGTTTTTCCAGTTTTACATTCCAAAGGCGTAACTGCTTTTCAGGACCATTAAGGATCAATAGATATGAAAGAAATGCAATATTTGCCTTTTGCTGTTTTATCCAGGAGTGAATTCTACACACTACAGTATAACATTTAATTAAGATTACTTTACAAGAAGTAAAAATACACAATTAATTAAGGCTACATAAGTTGAAAAGACAGAAAGTTCTGTAATTGCTCCATATATGACCTATATTCTGGACATGAGTTTCTGCACAATACAGAACTAAATATTTGTCTAAAATGATTTTACCTGACTTAAATATGCATATGTAATTAAGACTAAATGACTTTAAAAGAAAGAAATTCTCTAATTACTGTATAAACGACCTGTATTTCTTCCTAATGCCTCTTTCTGTAAGATCTAAATATTCAACTTAAATTCGCAATAACAGTCCATTAGCCATTCTTTGAACGAGCTCATCATAAAAATAACTTCCAGGAAGGAAATAAAGCTTACAGAATTCCAGGAGCAACGGCCTCAGCTCCGAAGGCAGGTGGCAAAAACGTTCCTCGAAGAAGCTCATTTCGAGGAAGAACGGCATAACGTTCATTAAACGTTCTCAGCCTGAGGGAGAGACAGAAAGTGAGTCTCCTGAGACGAAAAAACGTCTCGCATTCTGTTCATGAACGTTGCCTTATCACATGAACGTTCATTGCCAAATTCTTTGTTTCTGGAGTCCTTCCTTTCTCTAAGGCGGTTAGTCGGTTGGTTAGAAATGAACTACAGTATAAAATGAAAAGTTAATTAAAATTTGTTTAAAACTGAGAAAAGTTAAAAATTATGAAAATATTAAAAATAGGGGAAAATGGAGTCCTTATTAATATTTGTATGTTTAAAGATACAATTAAAATATGGGTCATTTTCAACATATCTAGGAGCACGACTATACAGTGACTGAGAATTCCACAATTACCTTTGTTAGTAAAGGCTGTATTTTACTTCCATTGTTACAAATTACAGTTTTGACTCATAAATACAACTCTGGATTTTCACTGATTTTTTGCATAACTTGTCTTGGGCTCCTTGTCAGCATAACCTATTGTTTCGGTTTTGACTTATAAACGTAATTGTGGTTTTTCAGTATTTTTTTTTAAGATAACTAGTCTTGGGATCCTTCTCAATAGAAACCCATGAGGTTTTTAGGATTTTATAAAACTTTAGGTATGGAATCAGTTACAAATGTAAAGAGGACTCAGTTACAGCAAAAGAATATATATTGGATGTATTATAACTGCTCATTCTTTAAGATAACCCATTCTTTTGGTTTATAAATTCAGAAAGGACTCGGTTATAATTACGAAATATATAAATTTTGTATAATATGGGCTCATTCTCAATATAACGCATTATTGTGGTTTATAGATTCAAAGACGAATCAGTTATAGTTACAAAATAGAAAAAATGGTGTCTCACCCAGTTGTAAAAGCTGGGGAATGTAAAAAAAAAAAGTTTGAAAAAGTTAAATAAAGAAATAAAGTTGGGAGAAGAGAAGATAACCGCTGCCCAGTAACCAAGAGGCAAAGAATCCAGTTTGCAACGGAATGTAAACAGCAACAAATCCCTTTGAAGAGACGGAAATAAAATTTCATCCATTTTACTACCAGCCTTCACGAAACATGTCCTGCCAAAAACAAAAAAAAAAACAAAAAAAGGCAAAAGGAGATAAAAGGAAGAGTGTGTCTGCTGGCGTTGACTAAATAGAGACCTGCAATTGAGTTTGCCTTTTTGAGGCTTTCCCTAAATTCTACTTCAAAAAAAACCTGTATTGGATGTGTACACACACATAAATAAATACAAAACATTGTTTGTATATATATCATATATATATATATATATATATTTATATATGATATATATATATATATATATATATATGAACAAATTTACAGCCACGAAGAAAAAACTGTTCGTATAATCATCACGCTTTTTATTTCTTCGTGATTTAAAATAACAAAAAAAATATGTATTATATATGTATAATTGAATACTGAGCAACTAGGGTCGTTTACATTAAAAAAAAAACTCTACACAAATCACGTATAGTAGAGCTATCACACTTTAAAAACACCATTTTAGCATTAAAGGAAAAATTTTCATAATTGAGTTATGGATATTCAACTTTCAACGAATTTTAAAAAACATTCTGGATTATCTTGCCAGAGAAAAATTGTATCTATTTTTGGGATATGTGATAATGCCATGAAAAAGAACTGATGAAAATTGAAAACATGAGGGTTCCTACACTTAATCTTTCCACAGAAAAAAAAACTAATCTTGAAGGAACCGTGGTAATGAAAACTGATTAAATTGACTTTTTATGACTGATTCAAATCCCCACAAAATCCTTGATGAAGTAGAAGACATTAAATGTGTTTCAAGACACTATTTTTGGCACAACTGAATGACAAGAGTGAAGATGAAAAATGAATGGTTCAATAATGAATAATAGTTTTGTGTCGCACTTCATAGATATTCACATATTAAAAGGTTTGTAATGATATGCAATAAAATCAATATAGCAAAATCAATACAGAAACAAGTACAATCTAATACAATACCTCATAACAACAATGACAATAATAATAAGAATATCAATAACAGCAATAACATGAATTACAATATTATTACACATACAGGGAAAAATAGGAAAGAAAACGACAGCATAAGGAAAAACTAAGACTACTGTGAGAAGTCAAAGAATAAAGGACAAAACAAAGTGGAAAATACCTTGAAAATAAACTACGTACGAAACAAAATAATAAGAATGAATTACCTTTAAAAAAATTTTGCTTCGCTAAAAACCCAAAAATAACATTGCATGAACACTCACCAAAACCGAGACAATGCAGGGTTGCTGAAAATAAAAAAGGGAAGGACTATTAACCATATAAATAATAAATAATAAAAACTCACATATAATAAAGTTTGATCATGGTTATAACCGTATGTCATTGAGTCTGCACTTTAACTTTTGTCTTTAATCTGTCTGTCTCTCTCTGAGAGACACATATCCCAAGACTGTGATAAGACGACTTGAAGTCATTTCCATATTCCTGAGCAAAGCAGCAGCAGAGAGAGAGAGAGGGAGAGAGAGATGCTATTTCAGCATTGCCTGCCTACAGAAGGGACAGAACATCGTACCGCAATGATATAGGCCTATTTAACTTTTTTTATCTAAAATTATTTTCAATGATCGAGTGACCAAAATAATGATTTCTATACTGGGGATGGGCAGTGCAGAGAATGAGAGAGGCAATGGTGATCGTTGTATTCAACATGAATCATTTCCGTGGATTTGTCAAAACTAAAATGATCATTATCACATATGTACTGTGGGAACTGTTCTAAAAGCGTCATTATAATCGTAAATATTTGGTTCAATTATCCTGAGAGCTTTAGCAGTGTATTATGAACTCTTTTTATTTTGTTCCTCAAAATGGGAACTTCATAACTTTTAATGAATCTATGCTATTCAATTCTATGAAACAACTTTCCATATATTAAACTATTTTGAACTATCGTCGGTTCTGGCATCAGATTTAAATGTGCGCTTGGTAGTGTAATCCAGCATAACATCTAAACAAACAAACCCTTTCTATCACCGTCTATAGAAAACCACAAGGTTATTTTAGCCTCATCTCTCACTAACTTCGACAAAACTCCTTTTCAGCACATGTTCTATTCCTTGAATTCCTATTTCCTTCCAATCTTCATTTCCTTTGAGAGAGAGAGAGAGAGAGAGAGAGAGAGAGAGAGAGAGAGAGAGGAGCGAGAGAGAGAGAGAGAGAGAGAGAGACTGCCGCAGGAGATTCAGTTCTGCAACCTTTCTTTTATTCTCTCAGGAGAGATAATATCCCCTTTTTGATGATGCTGTGTCATGATGTATAGAAGCGGCGTTTTCCTTTCGTGTCTGCAATGCATAAATTCGTTGTGGGTAGATTTTGCGACGAAATCTGCCGTGGATGACCACTTCCCCCTGTGATGGGATCGTCTGCCAACACTGCGGTTGTTGGAAACTGCCATCACTTTGGGATCTCTATTTTTCTATTGGCTTTTGCTGTCAGTCAATCTTTCTGTTTGTGGCCGTCATGCTAATTGCTTCCTCTTGTCTGAAGGCTGTTCATTCAGGTGAACGAATTCCGTTTGTACTGAAACAATACCGTTCACGTTGAAGTATTGTGTGACAATTTGTTTGTATTCAGAATCTGTTGCTTTGTTGAACGTGATAGAACACCGTTTATATCGAAACAGAGTAGAGATCATACCGAAATATTGTTTGCCACAATTTGTTTGTATTCAAAAATAATGTTGATTTGTGAGGGTTTGTTAAACTACTGTAGGATGGAGTTCCTCTTAAACAAGTTTCAAATGCAGAATTGTTCCTGTAGGACGTTTGACGGTCTGGTAGGATATTTTTCTTCTTAAAACCTGAGGATTTCCTTCCTTATCACAAGATTAAATAATTATGTTTGAAAATCCTAGAACTTCTATTTTATTCTGAAAAACGTCATGTGTGTCCAAATACTGTACTTGTGTTTCATGTTGAACCAAGAGAGAGAACCGGTGATCTGATTAACATATTTTCAAAACGAATAAAATTATAAAATGTTGTTATATGACTATAAGGTGTGTATATCTTCTATAAAAATATCTTCCAATTCCACTTTAAATTGTATAGTTTACTTGACTTTTTACTTTTTTTCCGTGCAGTAAGATGAGTTACTTGTCCAATATACTTAAAACGAATTGGTTTCGTGGGAGATCTGCTCTGACTTGAATTATTCCTGTACCGTCTCTTCCTCCCTCAAGGGGCTCCACCTTTTGGAGGAAGCTATATCGATCTTTCTTCAGTTTTTTTTTTCTTATATCTTTGCCTGTTTGTTGATTTTGTTCGTGAAGTATTTGTTTTTATATTCACTGCTTTTCATGATGCTACAACTGCCACTTCTACTACTAATGATGATGATAATGGTAACAAGACAGATTTTTCTCATCACCTGAATGAAGTTTTGATGTATTACATAAAGAGAAAAAAAAAATTTCCTTAACAGATCTTCATTAAACTGATTTCTATCAAAGCATCTTCAACTCACATCATCCACTTATCTCAGGAGAGGCATCAGCCGTTTATCCTTTCTCAATTTGTTACATAAAGTCAAGTGTTACTGATTGAAGTCATTCTTTTTTTAACTGGGATACAATAAGGACATGTGTATGTTCGTCCTTTTCGGCCTCTGCAATAAATTAGGGGTCCTAACAAAAGGATGTCGGAAGTCTGGTGGGATATCGGTATATGTGGTGAGTCTGTCTGTCTCTCTCTGTCTGTCTGTCTCTCTCTCTGTACAATAAGGCTGAAAAATGTTTCCCGCCATGGCTTCGCTGTAAACAAACTCATATTTCAAGTGGGATTTGGAGTGAATTAAGAAACAAAATCTGTATAATTACAATCAAATAAACACTGTGGAGTTTCAGTTGTGATGGCAGAAAGGATAAAACCACTGATGACTAATAAGAAAAAATGCATTTCAGTTCAAAACATGACCTCGGGAATAAGACTTCTCATACTTTCACTAATATAGGCAACAAAACGTTGTTTTATTTGCTGATTACAACTACTCTTCATAAATGTCAATAAACGTTACATATATACCCAAATATTGTTCAAATGAGCGCTGGGAAGGACGTGGTGCTCATTCAAGTGACGAACTGGCAAAAATTCGAAGAGACGCCATATTGGATTTAAAGACTGCCTTGAAAACATATTTTACGAAGACCTCGCATGCTAATTTTACTTCGTATGGCGGTTTCAAACATCTCATTTTGTTGACGAAACTTCAATCTTTTGAATGGTATGCTTAAAGATTGAATTGTATCGTTGTTTCGCCAATTAAATATCGAGTGAAAGAAGTGGTCTTTATTGAGTGAACTCGTCGCCGTCCGGTCGTTGACCCTGATAAGACAATGACGCCCCCAGTCTGATGGGGACAAGAGAAGCACAAATGAGGCTACCTAATATGTGAAATCGAAGTGATAGTATTCATCCAAATCAGACGGAAAACGACTCAAGTAGATACTCATGTTTCAGTTGCACACTTAATGAAAGGTTAAGGCCTTTCACCATTCTAGGACTCAGGTCGAGACTTGCCTTCCCTAGGCTTCTATTCGCCCTATTTCCGGAGTCTGCCTTCAACGAAAACTAGTTTCAACTCCTACCTGAACTTAACTTTTAAAAAACCGCTTCAATTAAACTCATTAGTGACGACATTTCAGGATAAATGACGAAGGAAGAAAAGAAAGACGTCCGCTTCTCCCCTGTGGACGACTACGCCATGACAGCTGCCTGCCTCTCACAACAATCCACATTTAATTTCACTCGGGTCTTTTTCGCTCTGAAGGAAATAGAAAGACTCTCACCTCGGCCACTAAAATAAGAGCACGAAAGTCCATCCTGTTTTTGTGGATAATTTGGAGGCTTCTCTCACTCTAGAACGGCAGAAAAATAGCAGAACTCAAGAAAACTTTGCTAACAGCTGACTGTCGATCAGGGCTCAACAGGTTCCAATAATGTCCTACAAGATTTGAAACATTACATTCGTTATATATTACACTCCTTTTCGCTTATTTTAATTAGTTTTTATTTGATTACAATATCAAATTCACATCAGAATATGAATTTTCCAACGTGATGCAGCTGGTATTATCTTGCTGACATAAAATATACGACTGCTTAGCAGCGAGGGATTTTAATTCAAATTTGATTTATTATAGCTTCAACAAAGTTAATTTCACTTTTCAATTCAAATACTGAAATGTGACATTGTTTCACCTACTAATTAGCTTACACATTCTTCATTTTATGACAAACTCTAAACGTTCCGTCTGGGAGGTAATGTAAATACTTCTGAAAAGTAAACGATGGCGACGGCACATATGGCAGTAATGAGAACCAAATTAGTAAATAGATATAATAATCAACAGTCTTGAATTTTAAATACACTAAAAAGTATTCTACTATCATAATATCCAAAATGCTTCATAGATTCAATAAAAATCTATTAACACGAATACTTAATAGATAGGAACAACGGAAACCTATAAATTAAACAGTTTAAAAGGACTAACCAGCAACTTTCCCTTTTCACGAGTTATAACCGGGTACAAAAAGGTATTGGTAGTCGTCTTGACTGCATAAGGGCAACAAAACTTTATACAAATATTTCAGTATTACGATTAAGTATATTAATAAAAACATCATTGAAAATTAACGGTACTTAATGAAGTAAGAGCTTTGTACCATATGATGTAGCCAATGATAGGTCTAAGGAAAAAACAAAAAAAGTGAACAAACGTGTTTCCAGGCTTTAGTCAAAGGCAACCTGTTTTAGCTCCTTCATTGTCCGAAAGTTAAGAAAAGTAATTAATTACCTACGGCCTAAAATACAAAACTCGATGTCTTTTGACGGCGCTACTTTTGCCATTGAAATCTCATTCATTAATACACAAAAACCGTACAGGAACCAACAAAATGCCGTTTGTAATGGGTGTTGACACTGGCAGATTATTATTATTATTTTCTTTTATTTACGATGGTTTGTACGGGACCACAGAGTTAATATACGTAGATACCGTTCGGCATACGAAATCAGCTGAACAGGAGAGAGAGAGAGAGAGAGGAGAGAGAGAGAGAGATGTTTATAGTATTAATAACCATAGAACTCCACAAAAGACACTTTCGGGAAAACGTGTAGTTACCCTTCCTGATATTGCAAAGATTTTCTCTCCTTTTTACGACCCAAATTCCTTCTGGTTTATTTCCCTTGATGTCCAAAATCACAATGCAGCCCTGGAGAGCCATCACGACTGCAGAAGGGCGTCGCTTAACGCCACCTGCCGCTTAAATATGATTTTATTAACTGGGCAAACTGCTCCGAAGCCCCGGTTATAGTCTCTAAGGGAAATGGCGTTTACATAGTACGAGTATCTATGAAGCGCTTGGCAATGGTGGTTAGATAATAGATCTGAGTCATAAATATTTCCTCCATTAGCTGGGTATACATTACAGAATGGGGATAGAAGCGTTCTTTTAAAACGGCCCCATTTAGCTAAATGGAAGTTTTCTTCCCCAGACTGAGTTGGATCTGAGTTGTAGCAGACGATATTAGGTCTAACTGATTCGACATTTTATAGCCAGCGTCGTTTGGTGATATCACGAATTACTTTTTAAGAAGTGACTTATCAGCACATCAAATTTTGACCTGTGACCTGTGACCTGTTTTATTTGAGTAAACAAACGTCCGTTTGACCATAGCAGTTGATCATCTCGTGAGGCATCATGGGAATTCACTCTCGCCTCTTTCCTAAAGTGTTTCCTCAAGAGGCGTTACTCACTTCATTTCCTCACCCGATTCTATCTCCTTTCTCTGTTCTTGACGTTCAGCAGGTTTACACCTGCTTTCAGCTCTCTCTCTCTCTCTCTCTCTCTCTCTCTCTCCACAAACGTACGTATTACAGATTCTCCAGGTATCTTCAGTAGTGGAAAATACAAAGAACTTAATGGGAACTGCAGTGCAGACGCAGTTAGTCTTCAAAGACTATTTTATTTTTGCTTCTTAGACTTAAAGACTTTTTTTTTTTTTGATGAAACCCGAAGAGAAACGACGGAGGGAATGTGGAGATTAGTTAGTCTTATTTCAGCTATATTTCCTCCAGGTGGAAAAGTAAATATCTTTTTAATTTCATTATTTCTCGAACTATTCGATTCAGTATCATTCCACCTTTTCAATCCATCATAAAAATGAGTCAACGTTTTTAAGTCTAATGTACTAATTACCCGTTGAAGGG
The DNA here is from genome assembly GCF_015104395.2 of Macrobrachium nipponense. Lineage (NCBI taxonomy): Eukaryota > Metazoa > Arthropoda > Malacostraca > Decapoda > Palaemonidae > Macrobrachium > Macrobrachium nipponense. The sequence continues at coordinate 67,438,802 of NC_061095.1, forward strand.
AAGAATTCCTGACGTGTTTAAGGATTAATTGATAATTTTTTTTATTTTTGTCCCCTTTTTTTTACGGGAATTCCCTTGGAAGGTTTACGTTAGTTATTGCTTTTTTTTCTTTCCCGAATGCTAAAGCCTTCCATCAGACCTTCATTTTGGAGTATTATTTTCTCTTGTTCTTTCACTCATTGAGACTCCGTTGACCTTTTTAACCATTTCCCGAATGGAAGGGAATTTTATGATGGGGGAAGGGGGAGAGGTAGGGGGAAAAGGGGGGGAAGGGGGGGAAAGGGAAAGGGAGGGGAAAGTAGGGAAGAGTCAGGGGTAAGGAGAGGAGGGGGGAGGAGTTTCATTATCGTATAGTGAATACGAGATCTTTGCTATCTTGGAGTAACTATCACTCAATTAACTGCTGAAATAAAGTACATGGATTGGTGAGGTCTCTCTCTCTCTCTCTCTCTCTCTCTCTCTCTCTCTCTCTCTCTCCAACAATGGCCTAAATAAAGGAATTGGTTCATGACAAATATGGCCACTGGTAATATCACTTTGTCTTTTGAATCCATTCATGACTAACTTTCCTGCTGACGACACCAAGCAATTTTCTGTGACTTTCACTAGACTCAAATAT
>NC_061095.1:67439920-67447420 GCF_015104395.2 Macrobrachium nipponense
TGTGTGTGTATATATATATATAATATAGATATATAGATATATATATATATATTATATATTATATATATATATATATATATATTATATATATATTTATATATATATATATATTATATATATATATATATATATATATGTGTTGTGATATATATATAGATTAAGATAATATATAGAATATTATATATATATATATATATATATATATTATATAATATCTATCTATCATATATATATATTATATATATATATATATATATATATATATATATATATATTATATTATATATATACATACATACATACATGAGTGTAGATATGACATCAGGACGAAAAAAAAGCAAAGAATAATAATACACTAAGATAATGACTCAAATTGACTCAGGTAAAAAGGAAATTAATCACATAAAATCCAGATGTTTAAATAGGACAGACAGACAGGTCATTGAACAGATGACCCCAGGCAGCAAACAAGGGTCAAAAAGGGTCATTGGAAAAAGTATCACTTAACGATCAGGCTTGGGAGTAAACAGAAGCAGAAGACTTCAGAATCGAAATACATTCAGAGACAGAGTACTACAAGAAAATGTTCTATATTTATTAAAGAAGAGAAGGAAAATTCCATATTCCCAGAGGGAGGACTGAAGGGCCCTTGGAATTCTCGGGATTTTCGAGTGGACCCTAAGAATTAGGCTTCGTAAGGCTTTCCTGTGAGAGGGAGAGAGAGAGAGAGAGAGAGAGAATCACTCTAGACTCCGCCCTTCGAAATAGCCTTTCCATCCGACGATTCCTTCCCCACCCTCAAGAACTGATAACAATTAACAGGGCGGAAGGAAACCCACCAACCATCATCACAACCATATTAACTAACTCTACAATCATCTTGCTTTTATTGATCCTTCTGCGTCGTCAATAATAATAAATTATTTATTAATTGTCGAATTCCAGTGAATTTCAGTCGAAAGTATTTCATTAAATTTCAATTCTCGTCACTTAGTCTCAAAACCATTATTCATTCCACTTCCTCTTATCAAGTTCCGAAATCATCCTTTGATTTATTATTCTCCTTCTATTATCTGTCTCTACAAATTCCAGAACATTTTCTTAAACTCAATTTTCTGTTCTTAGACAACTTGGCCTCGTGCCCAAGTGAGTTAGAATCATCCAGGAACCATTTATGAGGAAACAGAGGCCGCTGAGTAATTGGACTTTAGGAGGTTCGTGTGATGAGGGATTCTCTCTCTTCCTCTGTTTTCCCTTTTCTTTGTCTATCATCTTTATAGCTGTTCTCCATTATTTTATTTTTTTCTATTTATGCTTTATTTCATTTTACTTCGTCCATTGGCAGTCTGTCATTGGCATGCATTCTCTCTCACCGTAGGAAGGTAGTGACGTCAATGCACCTCACGCGGTGCACTGTAGGCACTGCTTAAGGTTCTTTGCAATGTCCCTTCCAAGGCACCTAACTTACAACCCCTTTCCATTCCTTTACTGTACCGCGTCCGTTAATACTCTCTTTATTCCATATTCCCTTCTTCAACCCTCTCCAAACAATTGATTCATTTTGCAACTGAGAGGTTTTCTTCCTGTTACACCTTCAGACCTTTTTTTTCCAACATACAAATGGTATTATTAGCGTTCAGAAAGCCACGCTTTTATTTCTTATACATTTCAATATAGTATGACATTTCCAATTTTCATTTCTGTTGAAGCCAATAAACCCACACAATACAATGAAAGTACATCATACATCTGAAAAAAAAACGGAATTTATTACAGTTCTATACCTTAAGATCTTTCAGTGTGTTATACAGCTTCTTGTTAATATTACTCGCTCCTTAGGAACGCGAAATTATGTTCCGGCTAATTTCATCGTTTACAATTACGTACTTGCTCTCCGGAAAGGAGGAATGAAATTCCCTCTAATTTTATCTTTAGAACTACTTAATTTCCTAAAACTCGAAATAAAGTTCCAGCTAATTTTATCGTTACAATTTCTCGCTCCTGAAAATCGCGAAATAAAGTTCCGTTATGTTAACGTTATAATTACTTGCTCCCCAGAATCACGAAATAAAGTTCCCGCTAATTTTAACGTTACAGAATCGCGATTTCACAGCTATTGGAAAGTATTGAATATTCAGGCAAAATTGGTCCGCTGGATTTTGGTGTTAATTACTGGTTCGCTATTAGGATTTTTCTCCCGGCTGTCAGAGAGAGAGAGAGAGGAGAGAGAGAGGAGAGAGAGACGAGAGAGAGAGAGAGAGAGAGAGAGAGAGAGCGAATAAAGCATGGGGACAGGAGGCATTTGACAAATAATAATCTGGAATGTAATTAAAACTATTCTTATTAATGTGAATAAAACCTTTATCAATTACGTAGGTCATTATTACTATAATTATTTTATAATCATATTATAAAGATTATATACTCTGATATTGTCATAGCGCCTTAATGCAAATAGTTTTTTTTTTTATTATAATTTTAGTTAAATCACAACGAATTAGACAGTTAAGGAAATAGATACTTAAGTGACAGCCTTCAAATCGTATTCAAATGACCTAAGATTTAGATTATTAAGGAAATTAATTCTTAAGTGATAGCCTCCAAATCTTACTTAGATGACCAAATAATTAGATACATAAGGAATTCATTCTTAAGTGACATCCTCCAAATCTTACTTAGATGACCAAAGAATGAGATACTTAAAGGAAGGAATTCTTAAGTAGCAGCATTATGAATGACTCCTTGAACGAAATTATTCCGCTCTTGGGAAATGATTTGAAAAACCAGTCAGTATTTCCCAAAATCCATAGAAAAGCGTCTCTCCCAAAAGTACATCGCTGGAATTGTAAATTGCATTATTTATTGGGCCTCAAACACATTGGGGAAAAAGGCCGATACAGAATCGCTCGCTGATTAAACGACCCGACGAGGCTGCTTCAAAAGCTGGTGGTGGAGATTCTATTTAGTTTTTATTTTCCGTTTACACGATTTCAGTTCTTTCCTTTTGTCGTCTCTGGGATGGAACTGAATTTTTTATTTAGATAAAGAGATACCTTTATTTTGACTTGACATTTTATCATTTTTATTGCTATTTACTTCTTCCTAATGAATAACTTAACATTCTTTGGAAGCTTTAATTTCAAGACAGTTGCCCCTGTGGCGGGGTTGTTCCATATTATGAGTAGGGTTCTCCATCTCCTGAATAATAATAATAATAATAATAATAATAATAATAATAATAATAATAATAATAATAATAATGAAATCTATTAGACCGGTAATGGATTTAACCTATTATTCTCTCCAGTCCCTTTGAATTTGAGGGTCCAGATGAGAAGGGGAGGTGAGTGTTTAATCCCGTGGAGTGTTCAAGAGAGAGAGACGAAAGTGCCAATACTTCATCTCTTTCTCAAATGGAAAACTTGATTGTGAATAGTGAGAAATCCATTTGGAGATTTGCTTTTTCTGTTTGAGAAACATTTCTGTAATCACTCGGTTTGGCACTTGCAATTGTATTATTAAGTTATATTAATTAGTTTAACTTTTATTCACTGCAAAAATAAAGGGACGATTTGTTGTTGTAGTGTCAGAGTATGAAATGCCGTATTGTCAAAACGTGAAATGCCATGTTGTCAGAACATGAAGTGTCGAGTTAAGTTGTCAGAGCATGAAGTATCTTGATGTCAGAACATGAAATCCTATGCATAACTTGATTCTTGCACTCGCAAGGAAGGTGTTGTCAGTGAAATACAATTTTCCTCTGACGTTCATCAACATATTAGCTGAAGGAAGTGATTCAGAATCGAGTATTTGGGTGATGTTGTGCACCTTTGATGTTGCAATTTCAAAGGTAATTGTTCTTGGTTTATGAATGTGAGTAAAAAAGGGAATATTTTACTTTAAACCATTATTGCATTTTGTACTTGAAAATATTATCCCGTGTTTTAATTTTTGCTTTGAACGTTTCATATGTTTGTATCGTTCGTAAATGATCTAACCAACCTTACTTAACCTTAACCTAACCACCCAACCTCACCAAAACAACCTAACCTAGAGTACCCCGTCCTTACCCTAGTGAATGACTTTATTCTGAAAACATTCCATAAACCTTAATCTGAATGAAAACTTCTGTGGGATTAAGGTAATGTTGTTTTATTGTTTTTACCTTTGTTATTGTTTCCCCCCAAAAAAAACCACTTTCCCACAGTGGTCCCAGGAATTTTGGGAAATAATGGTGGATCCAATGTTTCTTTTAAAAAAAATCATTTGCGGACGAAAATGCTTTCAGAAAAGTTTCAAATAAAACTCAAAACTCAGGTAAATTATGTTTTCAGTCCAAAATGCAATAATGGCTTAAAGCGAAATTTTAATAAAAATAATTCATACGATTCAATACGTCAAGATGTTTTTAATGATCTCTCTCTCTCTCTCTCTCTCTCTCTCTCTCTCCTACGCTTAATCATAACTGGCATGTGAGAAAAATTGCCTTCGCCAAGAAAATATATTGCTCATTTTCTCTAATACAGGAAAATTACATAATGCTGAAAATACCTTTTCCATCGTTACTTTCGCTTAGGCTTTTCTGTATTTCGTAAACATCGGTTGGGCACAAGAGAGAGAGAAAGAGAGAGAGGGTGGAGCTTCTTGTATCCGTTTGGTGGTATTCAGTTAACCTGACGGAGAATAAGTACATTTACGACGATGTAGTTACTTATTACGAAAAGCATGGAATATATATATATATATATATATATATATATATATATATATATATATATATATATATATTATATGTATATGTATATAAATTTTAAGGCACTTGCAGCAAAGAAACCATTGTTTTAAATATTAGCATGAATAAAAGATGGTCATGTCATTCCCCTTACCTTCTGATACTGTAGCTTTCCCTAATCCCTTCTTCAAGGAACCTCGAATTCCTGAGATGCCCCTTGGGGTGCAGCCTGTCCCACAACCGCTTAATGGCGTAAGTAATCTCTGGTAGGGTGGTATTTCTAAATAAGCATTCCGCATCGTTCGTCCCCGCGAATACAAAAGCCACCAGGAAATGGGGCGGCAAATGTATTTCGCCGGGTTTAGTACGAGCCCCTGGGGGTTAATTACAGTCGTCCGAATAAATATTTCTTAAAATTCTTGTTCAGGATGTAAAACTGCATAAAAACATCCGCAACTGCCATAGTCTAGGCCGCCGCGGAATAGTAATATAGATCTACCAATGAATGAATTGGTTCATCTTGATATTTCTCTCTAACAAGACACCTTCACCAAAGCCACAGCACCCAAGGCCAGCCCCTACCATCACCTAAAGAGGTTGCTTTGAGGGATTAATTAGCAGTGTACCTGTTGGCCTTAGGTATCTGACCCCTTCTTACTGCAAACAATGTCCTTGATCCATTACCAGTACTGTGAAGGTCGCCTCGTCACTCCCAAGGACGCTCCTTCAGTCCTATATTTCCTTCTTCGATCGTAGGATGTTGAGTGCTTTCTCCAAAGGACTCTCATTATTCCTACACTAACTTCTTTGGTCGTAGGACATTGCAGGCTTTCGACAGACACTTAAAACTCTTGAAACGAAAGCAATCAAACCCATTCCCTCAGAGATTGGGTTCTGTCTCTTCAATTCTGGTTCAGGAGACCTTGGCTTTGCAGATTTGTAGTCACTCGTTTTGCAATGAGCTTTCTGATTTTAAATGTTGTGTTTCAGTGTCCTCCTGTTCCCTGGCACAAGGGGATAAAGCTTGTTCGATACCTTACTTGGCAAAGAAGCAGTACACTGATCGTCCATATCCATAGATGATTCTTAGAACTTCTCTAACTTTCTGATAAATCTTGTTAAGTCTGGTGACTGAGGCCACAGCATCGCTACTTGTACCTCCTCTGGGTAAGGTTCCATCGAGAGACAGGCTCCCGAAATTTGTGCAATTGAAGGGAACAAGAATTTAATTCGTTTCGGCAACACTTCACTTTGATCCACGTGATCCACTCCGGACACGAGTTCACGAGGTACTGAAAGGGGAGGGGTGGGGGCCTCTCAGACAGTGGGACCCTGAAGCAGGGTTGCCAGATGTTTGAGCACAAATGGACAGTAGCCATTTGAAAATAGGACATTTAAGATAAAAAAAAGGGAAAGTCATATATATATAATATATACATATATATATGATATATATATATATTATATATATATATATATATAAATATATTATATATTAATATACTTGCATATATACGTATATGACTTTCCTATTTTTATCTTAAATGTCCTATTTTCAAACGACTACTGTCCATTTTTTGTGCTCAAACGTCTGGCAACCCTGCTTCATATATATATATATATATATATATATATATATATATATATATATATATATATATATATATATATATATATATATATACTTAATCCAATATTTCGTGACCACTTTATTATTTCTTCCCACTCCTTCTTATAATGCCAAGCATCATTGTCACGATTGCTCCACTTACTCATATTTAAAATGCTAAAGGCTAAAGCTTCTAGGATATATCTTCAAGCTTGAATTAGCCTAGACCCAGTTGATACTTTCAATACGATCTGTAATAATCAAGAATACATACGAACATAACACAGACCATTTTCATAATTATAATCAACAGTACAGAACATATCACAACACAAGATGATATTATCACAAGAATAACACTTACAGAATTCACGGATATGCACAGCAATCACCTAGAATCGGAGTTTCTTGTCTGAGGACCAAAAGTAACTGACGAGGGGGGGGGGGTGGGGGCTGAGGGTGGAGGGAGCCGAATGGAGACGCCTCGCCGTGGCGACGCCAAGGCTGACAACCATTGCAATGACTGCATGTTCTTAATTGACGTTCAAAAGTGGTTAGTGTTTAGCAAATATGGTGACTGACGTATTGAAACTGTTAATTCATAGTAGCATTAGTTGAATGGGATGATGTATTTATATTTTTGATGAATTTTATAATTGTTGTAATAAATATTTGTGATAACATGAAACTAACAAAACCTGAAAATAGAGATATAGGAGGAAGTGAAAAAGTGACAGAAAAGGACAGTTATTGACTGTTCTTTTTTTCTTCAAAAATAAAGGACAGGCGGGTTTCAAAGAGGACAGACAGACTGTCCATAAAAGGACAGACCTGGCAACTCTGCCCTGAGGAGCAAGACTCGTTCTGTGGGGTGGCAAAAATTTGGCTAGATAAATAGACACGCCGTGAAATATACCTTAAAATATCATTAAAACATAACATAATAACATAAAAATGGTTGAATAATCACCCAACAGCAGCCTAAGAGTTAGTCAACTTGACAGATATTTCCTCTATCGTCCGATAAATCTTTTTGAGCTGATTCCATGAGGTGATATTCTGCCATTTCAGTGTTGCTGCAATATCCTATCAAATCGGTTTATTTAGGCTGTTCAGTTGTTCCAGCTCTGCCTCTCCCTTCTCTATCGTCTGTCGTTTA
>NC_061095.1:67452420-67497255 GCF_015104395.2 Macrobrachium nipponense
CATTCCTGCCCCCATGCCCTAATCTCTCTCTTCTCTCTCTCTCTCTCTCTCTCTCTCTCTCTCTCTCTGATAGCCGGGAGAAAAATCCTAATAGCGAGCCAGTAATTAACACCAAAATCCAGCGGAACAACTTGCCTGAATATTCACTTCTTTCCAATAGCTGTGAAATCGCGATTCTGTAACGTTAAAATTAGCGGGAACTCTATTTTGTGATTCTGGGGAGCAAAACTAACGGAACTTTATTTCGCGATTTTCAGGAATTGTAACGATAAAATTACTGGAACTTATTTCGAGTTTTAGGAGATTAAGTAATTCTAAAGATAAAATTAGAGGGAATTTCATTTCGCCTTTCCGGAGAGAAAGTAGGTAATTGTAAACGATGACATTAGCCGGAAACTTAATTTCGCGTTATTAAGGAGCGAGTAATCTTAACAAGAAGCTGTATAACATATTGGAAAGATATAAAATATAGAACTGTCTTAACATAAATGGAAATTGGAAATGTCATACTATATTGAGATGTATAAGAAATAAAAGCATGGCTTCCTGAACGCTAGAAGATAGCATTTGTATGTCGAAAAAAAAAAAAAAAAATAGGTCTGAAAGGTGTAACAAGAGGAAAACCTCTCAGTTGCGATATGAAATCAATTGTTAGGAGAGGGCTGAAGAAGGGAATATGGAATAAAGAGAATATCAACGGAGGTACAGTAAAAGGAATGAAAGGGGGTTATAGATAGGTGCCTTGGAAGGGACGCTGCAAAAAAACCTTAAGCAGTGCCTACAGTGCACCGTGTGTGAGGTGCATTGACGTCACTACCTTCCTATATAAAAAAAATAAAACAAGGAGAGAACAGCTATAAAGATGACAAACAAAGAAAAGGGAAAACAGAAGAAGAGAGAGAATCCTCATCACACGAACCTCCCAAGTCAATTACTGGATGATTCTAACTCAGATGATGCTGGCCTTATGCCCACTTGGGCATGAGGCCAAGTTGTCTAAAAACAGGAAACTGAGTTTAAAGGAAATGTTCTGGAATCAGCAGCGGAGACTGATAAAAGGACAATGATAAATCAGAGGTTGACTTCGGAATTTGATAAGAGGAATGACATGAATAATGGTGTTGAGACTAAGAGATTGAGAATTGAAATTTAATGAAAAGACTTTCGAGTGAAATTCACTGGAATTCGAAAATGAAAAATAAACACACGTATTGAAACGTTGCGATACAAAAGTATTCCTTTTCTTCATAGAAAATAAAAAAAAGGAAAAAGATATAATAAATGAAAATTAAAATGAGATTAAAGAAGAGACTTGAAATTTAGTCAATATGTTTAAACAAAATTCCTTGGAATGAAAAAAATAAAAGGAAAAGGGACACCCACAGAAACGATTGGTTACTAAAGTATTTATTTTTATTTTTATTTTTACAGAGGAAAATTAAAAGCAGGAAAATGCTAAAACAAATGAAAGAAATAAAAGTGGAGGTGGACGAAGCAGCAAAAAAATGTATGAGACCTCGTCTGAAAGTCTGCGTCACTTTTATGTCGTTTCATTATATTATTATTTTTTTTTTTTTTTTTGCTCTATCATAGTCCTCCAATTTTGACTGGGTGGTATTTATAGTGTGGGGTTCCGGGTTGCATCCTGCCTCCTTACGAGTCCATCACTTTTCTTACTATGTGTGCCGTTTCTAGGATCACACTCTTCTGCATGAGTCCTGGAGCTACTTCAGCCTCTAGATTTTTTAGATTCCTTTTCAGGGATCTTGGGATCGTGCCTAGTGCTCCTATGATTATGGGTACGATTTCCACTGGCATATCCCATATCCTTCTTATTTCTATTTCTTTTTAGATCTTGATACTTGTCCATTTTTTCCCTCTCTTTTTCTTCAACTCTGGTCTCCCATGGTATTGCGACATCAATGAGTGATACTTTCTTCTTGACTTTGTCAATCAACGTCACGTCTGGTCTGTTTGCCACGTATCACCCTATCCGTTCTGATACCATAGTCCCAGAGGATCTTTGCGTGATCGTTTTTCTATCACTCCCTCAGGTTGGTGCTCGTACCACTTATTACTGCAAGGTAGCTGATGTTTCTTGCACAGGCTCCAGTGGAGGGCTTTTGCCACTGAATCATGCCTCTTTTTGTACTGGTTCTGTGCAAGTGCCGGGCATTCGCTTGCTATGTGTTTATGGTATCATTTTTCGTATTGCACTTCCTACATATGGGAGAGATGTTATTTCCGTCTATCGTTCTTTGAATATATCTGGTTCTTAGGGCCTGATCTTGTGCCGCTGTTATCATTCCTTCAGTTTCCTTCTTTAGCTCTCCCCTCTGTAGGCATTGCCATGTGTCATCGCTGGCTAGTTCTTTAGTCTGTCTCATGTATTGTCCGTGCATTGGTTTGTTGTGCCAGTCTTTCTGTTCTTGTCTGTCATTCTCCTGTCTCAGTATATTTCTGGTCTTCGTCTACTTTTATTAGTCCTTCTTCCCATGCTCCTTAGCCACTCGTCCCTTCACTGGTTTTTTTCAGATATTGCCCCAGTGCTCTGTTCTCAATGTTGACGCAGGCCTCTATACTTAGTAGTCCTCTCCCTCCTTCCTTTTCGTTGTTGTATAGTCTGTCCGTATTTGCTCTTGGGTGTAGTGCTTTGTGTATTGTCATATGTTTCCTGGTTTTCTGATCTATGCTGCGGAGTTCTGCCTTCGTCCATTCCACTATTCCTGCGCTGTATCTGATTACTGTCACTGCCCATGTGTTTATGGCTTTTATCATATTTCCGGCGTTGAGTTTTGACTTGAGTATCGCCTTGAGTCTCTGCATATATTTCTGATTCGTGTCCTTCATCTCTTGGTGTTTTATATCCCCTCCTTCCATTATTCCCAGGTATTGTATCCATTCTCATCTATGTGTTTGATGTTGCTCCCATACTGGTAGCTTTATCCCTTCAGTTCTCGTTACTTTGCCTTTTTGTATGTTGACTAAGGCGCTTTTTCTATTCCAAACTCCATCCTGATGTCCCAGATACAATCCTTACAATCTGGATTAGGGTATCTATTTCCTTGATGCTCTTACCATACAGCTTGATATCGTCCATGACACTCAGATGGTTGATTCTGTTGCTCCTCTTTTCTTGAGTTGGTACCCGGCATCCATCTTCTGTAGTACTTTTGTCATGGGAATCATGGCTACTACGAAGAGTAGTGGGACAGTGAGTCGTCTGGAAGATCCCTCTCCTGATATTAACCTCTGCTAGTCTTATTCCAGAGCTTGTAAGTATTGTATTCCAGTTGTGCATTGTATTTTTGAGGAAGCTGATGGTGTTTTCCTCGCCCCATATATTTTCAGGCATTCTATTAGCCTGTGTGTGGTATCATGTCGAAGGCTTTCTTATAGTCTATCCATGCCATGCTTAGGTTGGTTTTCCTTCTCCTACTGTTCTTCATTACAATTTTGTTCTATCAGGAGCTGGTCCTTTGTGCCCCTATACTTCCTTCTGCAGCCATTCTGTGGTTGGGGATGGTGTTTGTCTCCTCTAGGTAGTTGTATAGCCTTTCACTGATGATACCTGTTAGTAACTTCCACATTATTGGTAGGCAGGTGATAGGGCCTGTAGTTACTGGCTATATTTCCCTTACTCTTGTTTTTTTGTACTAAGGATGTTCTTCTGTGGTCATCCATTTGGGTGCTTGGTGATTTGTGATACAATGCTGGAGCTGTTGCTATTCGGGGGCTGTAGGGCCTTGAAGTTTTTGAGCCAGTATCCATGGACTTCATCGGGACCTGGGGCTTTCCAGTTTGGCATTTTCTTTAGTTGGTGTCTGACTGTGTCTGTCGTGATCTCTGTGAATCTTTGTTTATTCTCCTGTTTCTTCTTCCTTGACTTCCTGGAGCCATCATGTTTATTGTGTGATACCGGGGTTGCTCCATATGTTTTCCCCAGAGTCTCTTACTTGGTTCGGCTTCAGGAATTTCTGGGTGGTTGTATTCCCCTCTTAGTTGGCTGTATAGTCTTTTTTGGTTGGTTCCGAATAGTTTGTTCTGTTGGTATCCCTTATTCCTGTTCATGTACCGTTGGATCTTATGTGCTTTGGCCTTAAGCCTCTGTTTTACATCTTCTATTGTGTTGATTAGTCCCTCTGTACTTTGTATTTCTCGTTGAGTTCCTCCCTTGTTTTCTTGCTTCTTAGCCTTTTTTCCTGCCATCTCTTTCAGTTTACTCAAGTCAGATCTCATCACCATGATTTGCTTTTCCAGGCGCCTTTTCCAAGGAGGTTGCTGTTTTGGTTTCTGTTGGGTTGTGGTGTTTTGTTGGTGGCGTTGGTGTTCGTGTCCCCATCAGTTCTGCTACTAATCTTGCTCCTGCATATACAAGTTATTTGTCTCTGTGATACTGGTGGTGTGTATTATGCCCATTATTTCATTGACTATTATTATTATTATTATTTATATGCTCTATGCTCTCACAGTCCTCCAATTCGACTGGGTGGTATTTATAGTTGTGGGGGGTTCCGGGTTGCATCCTGCCTCCTTAGGAGTCCATCACTCTTCTTACATGTGTGCCGTTTCTAGGATCACACTCTTCTGCATGAGTCCTGGAGCTACTTCAGCCTCTAGTTTTTCTAGATTCCTTTTCAGGGATCTTGGATCGTGCCTAGTGCTCCTATGATTATGGGTACGATTTCCACTGGCATATCCCATATCCTTCTTATTTCTATTTTCAGATCTTGATACTTATCCAATTTTTCCCTCTCTTTCTCTTCAACTCTGGTGTCCCCATGGTATTGCGACATCAATGAGTGATACTTTTCTTCTTGACCTTGTCAATCAACGTCCACGTCTGGTCTGTTTGCACGTATCACCCTATCCGTTTTCTGATACCCATAGTCCCAGAGGATCTTTGCCTGATCGTTTTTCTATCACTCCTTCAGGTTTGGTGCTCGTACCACTTATTACTGCAAGGTAATAATTATTATTATTATTATTATTATTATTATTATTATTATTATTTTATTAATATGCATACAAAAGGACATCACTTTCCAAAGCAAAGAATTAATATTATGAAATAAAATAAAATAATTAAGAAAACGACAACATACAAGAAATTCACATAGAAATGAACAGGGCTTATTGCCATCATATATCACGTTCTTTCCATACCATTTCCCACCTTCTGATTTCTTATACTCTCTCTCTCTCTCTCTCTCTCTCTGTCTCTGCTCTGTCTCTGTCTCTGTCTCTCTCTCTCTCTCTTACCAGAAGCAGAGATGTCTCATCTCCGTATTGTGCAAAAAGCCATGGCCGAACGATTAAGAGAAAGAAAGTAGGACGAAATGAAAATATGAGTGAACGAGTTTTTTTCTTCGTTTCTTATTCACCAGAAGGCCGCCATTAATCAGGAGTTATACATTCTTTCAAGCATCTATTATTCAGATGACAATACTCATTATATATAAAACATTTTTGTCCTTGCTTGAAGCTATAGACAGAATTCCTTCATAATTCGACTAATGTCAGGTGGAAAAATAGAGGATTTCATTTTTTCATTTTTCAGTCTAGCAAATAAGCAATAGGGATTTCTTTTTTATATAGTAGCTCTTCCTTATGTGTATCTAACCATCTATCTATTTGTCTATCTATATTATATTTATATACCTTATTATATATATTATATATATATATATATATATATATATATATATATATATATATATATATATATATTTATATAAGGCCTAGGGGTTTTGATTAATAATATATACCAATAGTTCGCTGTGACCTATGGAATGTGGAGATGCAACGACCCGAGAAAGCTGATCAATGGGTTTTTGTGGGTGGCGTGACATAAAACTGCATAGTTAGACAAGTCAATGTACGACAGTTTATGAACTCTTCTCAAGTGCCTTTGTGAAACTGGTTGCAGCCAGTAATGTGAGGCGCTAACGAACTGTGTGTTCGTATGTGCGTGTGCGCCTCTTCTATTGATAATGTTGGATACCCAAGTCTATGGGGATTTTGATAGAGGCGGCTTTGAGAGAAAGGCAGGATGCCGTGGTGCTCACCGGGAGTCTCTTTATAATATAGTGCTTTAATGTTCCGGCTGCTTGGGTGAGTTTTTGAACTGTTTTAGCCAAAGAGTGGCTTGTTACCTATTTGACATTTTTGTAGGAATATTCAATCTTCAATCTCTGATTATTAATTAAACTTGTGTGTGTACTTATGGGGTGTTTTCGTGTCTTTGAAACAGACGGTTCTGGCAAGGATCATGGGGGACCGAGAGGGAGTCCGATGGGAAATAGACATTTGGTGACCAATACTATTCAGACATTTTACTGTTGGGTTTTTTTAAGTTAGTCAGTAAGACTTGGATCATTATCTTTTGTTACTTAATAAATGTTTATTTTATAATGCAACTCTCTCATTTTGGTTACCTGTTAGAGAGAGAGAGAGAGAGAGAGAGAGAGAGGTATCGGTGCTAGAGAGAGAGAGAAAGAGAGAAAGGAAAGTCGCGAGCCGTTGGTTTGTTTGTTGTTTGCCTTGACGCTCGAGTTACACGTTTACCAAATGAATAATGAGGTTTATGTCTTCATAACCTCATTATAGGTTTGGTGGCAGGCGGTGAAAAAGCGGTATGAAAGGTTTTTTTTATGCCTGGGAACGCCAATGAAGAGATAGGTGACCAGTTAAATGTAGAGGGGATTGTTAGATCTCAGTTGCTAAGTGAAGGGGGCAGAGAAATATCCATCCGTGGGATGTGGGCTGAGGAAAGAAATCTATTAAGTCATCAAATTTGCCTTGTACCGAGATCCTCCAGGGGCGTGAGAGTAAACTCAGTCTGGTTTGTGAGTGAGTGTTGCCAGGTGCCTTCTCGCCGATCACGTTTGCATTGTGCCAACGAGATTTATTGTATCTACGCAGATTCCGGGGTAGTTTTCTCTTATTTGGGGACATGTGAGTGTTACGTGTTTTTTTTTTTAATCCTTGGGTTTTTTTTGAGACGGGTTTAGAGGTAAAAAAAAAATTTGTTGTCTTTGCCCATAGTAGCAGAAGTGACGTGTTTTCTTTATTTTGCGCGTGATTATAATAGACATATTCGTCTTTGTTTAACACATAAGGGTGTATAAAGATGTGTTTAT
Organism: Macrobrachium nipponense; assembly: GCF_015104395.2. Taxonomy (NCBI): domain Eukaryota; kingdom Metazoa; phylum Arthropoda; class Malacostraca; order Decapoda; family Palaemonidae; genus Macrobrachium; species Macrobrachium nipponense. The sequence goes on from NC_061095.1 coordinate 67,459,563, forward strand.
GCATGTGAACTGTGCCTGGATAGCATATTTAGCTTGGAGACAGAGCGGCCATGCAATTTTACGGGCTCAGCACATTTCTGCTAACCGGCGCAGAGAGGCGCGTTGCATGGGGAGGGTACTACTGGCCTCCCTAAGAGGGGATTGCAAGGAGATGGGTACTAGTGTATACCTTGCGGGGTCACTCAGACACCGTTCAAGGGGGTTGTTCTAACGGGAGGGTGAAACTTTTTTTCTCAGTGTGGGGTGAACTCCTCCTTTCTTTTTTTTTTCTTTGTCGGGCTGTTGAAGACAGTCTGGCCTTGACAATGAATGCTAAGATATCAGCTGATTGATTAGTTGATGAAGTGAAATGCCCGTAGAGTCTTTATTTTAGAAAAGAGATTTTTTTTTCTCTCTTGGATGATGAGAAAAGGAAATAGAAAGAGATTTTCTTTCTAGCAAATGAAGAGAAAAGAGAATTGAAATGCATTGTATGGGTGTATGTTTTCCTTATTCTTTGGAAGACAAATATGATGGGGAGACACAGATTATTATTTTTTTTTTATTGTGTTGGAGGGATTACTTTGAAATGCCGTGAATGGTGTTATATCTGTGTTGTGTGGCAATGGTGTATGTCATGGTGGTGTATGCTGGAGAAATTGTGTGTTGTAAGGTTCAGCATTACTGGTGTATGCAATTTGGATTTCACCCTTACTTGAGATCTTTGCAAGAGATTTGTTACTATGGAGTGTTATTATTATTAATAATAATTATTATACTTGAGATGTTTCACGGGGAGGGTTGTTTAAGTATAATATCATTACGGGAGACTTGTTTTACGAGAGATTTGAGATATTTCATGGGAGATTATTTTATAATTATTATAGATAATTATTCATGGAGAATTATTACAATGAATTAATGGGAGAAGTCTTGTCTTAATTATTTGTTGTGGAGAATATTTCAGTCATTCATGGGGGATGACTTTTGCTGAATCTTGATGAATCTGACTGAATCTTGGTGAATTATGTTGAATCTTGCTGAATTTTGTACTTAACTTTTGGAGAATGGACAAGCATTAACATTGGTGATATTTTTTTTATACTGATATTAGTGATTTTGATGATAGCAATTTTTGGTGATCTTGTTGATACTGATATTTCAGATACTGATTTTTCATATACTAATACGTGGGTGTTGTAATGCTATCAAGGGTGGTGAGATCTTTTTTTGAATTTGGGAGGAACTAACAACACATTAGTTTTTTTTTTTTTTTTCCTTTTTTTTATGAGTTCAGCAGATAATTGCTTGACATCTAGTGAGTTACGAGAGAATTTTTTGCATGTTTTGAATGCATACGTAGTGGTACTACATTTTTCTCTGGATATTTGTGTTTCAGAAATTGTGAGTTTTCTTGCACAATACATTTGTTGTATTTTGTGACAACTTTGTTTGAGATAGGAAACTTTGGTTAAGTTTCTTTCTATGACTTATGTCGTAGTGCATAGGAGGAAGTATTGGCTAAGACACTTTGAATTTGGGAGTTCTGTTATAATGAGTTGTGGCACATTGGTGATTTTTTCTAGAATTTTCTAGACAGTTTTTATTTGCCGAGTTTTGCCCTTTTTCAGCAGTAATGCTAAATGGAGAGAGTTTATAGTTTTGACAATAACTTGAGTTATTCTCTGGAGAATTGAGATATATTATTTTGGAGTTATAATTTGAGATATAATATATTGGGGATATATTTTAGGCCATTTTGATATTTGCCAATGGTGATGAGAGCTATGTTTTAGTTCAGTTATTTTGCAGCCATCTTTGTTGCAAATGGAGACACATTTTTTGGAGATTATGGGGCAATATTTGTGAGTGTGTTTAGCTGGTGCTTGAGTGCACATTTGTTTGGAGATAGGATTTCATTTTTTTGATATTCCTTTTTGGAGATATATTTTTTTGGAGCCTTGTTTTTATTCCACATGGAGTATTGGGGAAATAGAGGTAAATATTTTTCATTTGCTGAAATAGAGGTGATTATTCTGTATTCCTGGAGTGGTGATTTTTTTATTAACATAGGGTATCAAAGAAATAAGAGTGAATAATATGTGGATGTGGTTTTTAACCAAATGGATATATAACCGGAGTGGTGTTATTATTAATATGGTATCACATAGATATATATACCCTTTTTTTGTTGTTATGGGAGTTTTTTCTTTTTCGAGCCAAGAGAAGATTTCTGTGGTTCTTTCTCTTTGGGTTTCGTGACTATTTAGAGGCGCAGTGGCATTACTGCATTTCGATTCCTATGGAGATGTGTGCATTTTTATGTTCACAAGTGTGTTATTTTGGAGGCATATAACTTGGGCAAAGTCATGTTTGAGAGAATAAGTCTTTGAGACAAATGTTTAAACACATTAGTCATATCCTGGAGTTAATTTTGTGAAATGTGTCTGCTAGACCTTTTTCTGTAGAATCATGAGTTTCCAAACTTGTGTGTCTGACTGGACATTTTTTGTGCCACAGTTTGAGCATACGTCCGCAGGTGATTTTTCTGCTGACAAGCGATGTGCTGTTCCTATTCCTCTGATGATGATTGATCAGAATTTTTTGCAATATCTGGAATGTTGACAATAACATTTCATGAAAGCGCATGTGTAAGAGTTTTGCTTTCCTGGCAAATTCTGTAACTTTACATGGGGCATTTTTTGGAAAACGCGGGGGTTATGCATATTATACATGTACTATGTATTTTGTGATTGGGGAAACCTACTTGTGGTTATCTTTATTTTTTTTTCTTTGTGATTAATTATATGAGCAGTAAAGGGGTTTTTGCTGTTAAACATTGGAGATTTTTGCTGATTTTGTGGGTTGTTCAGCTATCAGAGCTTGAGCAACATTTTTTGGGTCTAGGTGTGTTACATGATTTTTTTTTCCTTGGGCTCATTACGATTTTTTTTTCTTTTTTTTACTTATGATAACATTCGAGTTTGAAATGTGAGTGAAGAAGGCTGTGGGAGTTGCTGTGATTTCTGAGTTGTGTGTGTGCTGATGTGTGAGTTTGAGAATTGAGTTGGAGAACTTGATGTTTTTTTCCTTTGAGAGTTGTGATAATGACCTATGATTTAGTAGTCATATTAAGGGAGTTAATTGGAGACGTTCGTTTAGTATTTCTGACCTTTTGAGATCATTGTTTGATAGAAGTAGTATGTCTGGGTTAATTTTCTTAGATTGACCAGTGACTTGAGTGACATACTAACACACCAAAAAGTCGTTTCCCAACGCTAGCAAGATGTCCACCAGCCGTGCAGAGAGGTTGCTGTCGTTTTGTCCGTGGTGATTACAAGAGTTTCCACGTGGCGATCACGAGAGTCTACAGAGTTCAACGTGTCTTTTGGGGATCTGCAGAAGTCGTTAAAAGTCTTCTACAATGAGGGAGGCATTCCGTCTTCCTATAGCTTCCTACAGTTAGCTACTGTCTGTGCAGCTAGTTGCAGACAAGCAAAGAGGGATATTCAAGAATCCAAAGAGAGAAAATTCTAGTGTTATTTGGAGACAAAAGCGTAACAGACTTTATTTTATAATGCCAGAGACGTGCAGTTATTACTTATGTTTTATTTTAAGCCGGCCAATGTGTTTTATATTACATAAGCTATTTTATTTGACAAATTTGCTAGGCGGGGGCTAGCATTGGTTAGGTGGCCGAGCGGTATAAGGCCTAGGGGTTTTGATTAATAATATATTACCAATATGTTCGCTGTGACCTATGGAATGTGGAGAAGCAACGACCTGAGAAAGCTGATCAATGGGTTTTTTGTGGGTGGTGGTGACATAAAACTGCATAGTTAGACAAGTCAATGTACGACAGTTTATGAACTCTTCTCAAAGTGCCTTTGTGAAACTGGTTGCAGCCAGTAATTGTAAGGTGCTAACGAAACTGTGCGTTCGTATGTGCATGTGCGCCTCTTCTATTGATAATGTTGGATACCCGAGTCTATGGGGATTTTAATACAGGCGGCTTTGAGAGAAAGGCAGGATGCCGTGGTGCTCACCGGGCGATCTCTTTATAATATAGTGCTTTAAATGTTCCGTCTGCTTGGGTGAGTTTTGAACTGTTTTAGCCAAAGAGTGGCTTGTTACCTATTTGACATTTTTGTAGGAATATTCAATCTTTAATCTCTGATTATTAATTAAACTTGTGTGTGTACTTATGGGGTGTTTCTGTGTCTTTGAAACAGACGGTTCTGGCAAAGGATCATGGGGGACCGAGAGGGAGTCCCGATGGGGAAATAGACATTTGGTGACCAATACTATTCAGACATTTTACTGTTGGGGTTTTTTAAGTTAGTCAGTAAGACTTGGATCATTATCTTTTGTTACTTAATAAATGTTTATTTTATAATGCAAACTCTCTCATTTTGGTTTACCTGTTAGAGAGAGAGAGAGAGAGAGAGAGAGAGAGAGAGAGAGAGGTATCGGTGCTAGAGAGAGAGAGAGAAAGAGAGAAAGGAAATCGCGAGCCTTTGGTTGGTTTGTTGTTTGCCTTGACGCTCGAGTTACACGTTTACCAAATGAATAATGAGGTTTATGTCTTCATAACCTCATTACATATATATATATATATATATATATATATATATATATATATATATATATATATATATATATATATATATAGTATATATAGATATATATATATATAATATATATATATATATATATGTATGTATGTATATATATATATATATATATATATATATATATATATATATATATATATATATATATATATACTATATATATATATATATATATATATATACATACATATATATATATATATATATATATATATATATATATATATATATATATATATATATATATATATATATATATATATTAACCAAGACAAATGCTTTCATAGTACCAATAGGTTCCTTGCATGAATCTTCGTATTACCATCGCTCTCGCTTTTTCGATTCTTTTCTGAAATTTTCTGTTGAAAAAATATGTCAAGTTGACCGTCTTTGTATTACTGGTCTCACCACGACAGCTGTTTCGCCAGTCCAGTGATACAATCGCATATTCTGACTTTGTTTGAAAGATTTCGCATAATAATTCTCCTAATGCACGAGGTTGAACTTATACAGTTTTGCATTTAAGTAATCACTTCCATTCTGAATGCAAATGTAATTGAAAAGTTAGTGTATAACCACAGATTCATCAAGGTTTGCCTGTGAGCAATTACTTTGCAGACTGTAAGCCACTGTATGCAGGCGTTGCTTATCAACACCATCTTACAACAGCCATATTTTTGGCAGCAATAATTTCCACGATAAAGAAGGGAAATCTGATCTTCCTTTGACCATTTGCTCTTGATGACCTCCTCACCTCTTGCTCCTCAGGTGGAATTAGAGGAGTATTAGCATTGGATAGATGGCTCGATTTAGTCTTAAAAGAAGCCGCTCTGGGATTCATGCAGGTGCAGTTTGGGATATGAATAACCAAGGATCATGAGAGAGAGAGATAGAGAGAGAGAGATCCCTCAAGCTCTTAAAAAACACAAACTTTCCTGGACTTATGCGAAGTCTTGAGGCTCTTGTGAACTCTGAAGCTCAACTCTTAACAGAAATGTTTGCTGCTCGATCACTTCATCTCTATTGAGGTAGAAGGAACTACAAGAGTTTCCCCTACCACGAGAGAGAGAGAGAGAGCTTAAGAAGGTGTCAAGATAGTTTTGTTCCATCGAAAACTAAAGTCTGACTTAAAAGGTTAAACATAATATTAAGATTCCTTTTACCGTTCTATCTGACGTAGAGGGTATGGAGCTCGCAACCTATCCTCAGTCCTAAGTTATCATATATGAATATAATATATATATTATAATATATATATATATATTATATAATATATATATATAATATATATTATAATATATATATATATATATATATATATATATAGTATATATATATATTATATATATATTATGGTCTCTTCAATATACCCAAGACACCTCTCTCTCTCTCTCTCTCTCTCTACTCTCTCCTCTCTCTCTCTCTCTCTCCTGGAGTACGAACATTTTTTCTTTTATTTTCTCTCTCAATCTGTTTTGACGTAATACAAAAATCTTCATCGCCTCTTCTGCAAACCGCCGAAACTGGAGAGTCTGAGGAAAAACAAACGCTTGTAATCTTTAATAAAAAAATATATATTTTCACTTTCACGCTCCAAGGAGCATCGGAAGGCTCCGACCGTTAAGGTTGTGGGGACGCCTAATTTACCGGGAGGCTTCTTCGTATAAATATTTCTAAGCGAGTCAGGGTAAATCATGCTTATCTTTCATTGTTCAAAAAATCAAAAATAAAGAATAGAATTAAATGTAGTATACATTAATATGAATAAAATGTGTTATTTTTTCATTAAAAAAATTTTGAAATAAAATAAAATTTTTAAGCACTAACGAGTATGAATGGACGTGGATCTTTCATTATTAAAAAAATAGAAATCTGAAAATTTGCAATAAAAACTCTTACGCAATAATAATAATAATATAATAATAATAATAATAATAATAATAATAATAATAATAATAATAATAATAATAATAATAATAATAATAATATTTATTATTATTATTATTCTTATTATTATTATTAGTTATTATTATTATTGATTATTATTATTATTATTATTATTATTATTAACCAAACAAAAACTTCTTTCAGTTTTCTTCTGAAGATTGAAAAAGAAACCCACAAAATCACTTTGTAACTTGTTTACTTCTAAGTATTTACATTTAGTTTTACTCCACACTCGAGTACTTTCAGGCCCTGTCTGTGGCCCATTCTCAAGAGATGTTTGGGATGTTAGCCTGGGTCAAGGCCCAGCAGTCTTCTGGAACTTCTCGTTGAGCTGTCATTTATGTGATGGCTGTTCTGGTTTTCTTGAGAGTTGCCAATCCCCTCTTGTCGCTCTGATATCCTGAGCTGATGGTCAATGGGATTCACCCTTTGTGGTAAGGGTGTGGTCACCAAAAGTCTGTTGGCCAGGAAACCTAATCTCCAGGTCAGCAGGGTCAATCTTAGCTTCTTTTAATATCAAAGCTCGGCTTATGGGATATCTTCTGAAACCCGGCCATCTAGTTCATATGAGAGGCCATAGAGGCCCTCCACCGGAGTCTTGACTCGCTCTTAAAACATCAACTCTCTTTTTGTTTTTTTGAGATAGAAGCAGAACAAAACTCGATACCTGTAGTTGAAGCGTTTGTACACAAACGAACTTTTACGGAATTAAACGATGCAAATGAAACTTCTTCTTGTTTTGTTTTTTTTTGTTGCCTCAAACTTCCTTTTAGGTGAATGGAAGCTCATTTCTGAGGTGATTTATTTATAAAGCGGTTGGACAGCGAGATAAAAAGATCCCATAAAAATTAAGGAGAATCATTACAAGGATCTAAGGTGGGATCTTAAGAGGTCATAGTTAGAGAAGTGGTGCACTGACGGCACTAACTCTCTCTTAGAACAATACGGACAAACTCCTGTTCCAGAAGGAGATCGGACAAAGCCTTTTTTTCCTTGTGTGCTTTTTCTTTCCAAAAGCAAGAAGGTATCATCTCTCGGGTGAAGAGCGTTTTGAACAGTATTTAACCAAAAGCGCTTCCGAACAGCCTTTTTTCAACATTTTCGAACAGAATTTTCAACAGCAGATTCGAGCTGAATCTTTTGACAGCATTTCTACACATTTTAACACAATTTTCGAATAGCATCTTTTAACAACATTTTTCGAACATTATTCTAAAAGCACTTTCAAAGAGCATAATATCAGCAGTTCTGAACAGGGTTTTAACAGCACCTTCGAACAACGCCTTTCAACACCATTTTAACAGCTCTATCGAACCGAACAGCATTTTAACAGCAGCTCTAAACAGCATTTTAACAGCTCTTTCGAACCGAATAGCATTTTAACAGCAGTTCTAAACAGCATTTTAACAGCTCTTTCGAACAGCATTTTAACAGCTGTTCTAAACAGCATTTTTACAGCTTTTTTTTGAAAAGCATTTTAACAGCTATTTCGAACAGTATTTTAACAACAGTTCTAAACTGCATTTTAACAGCTTTTTCGAACAGCATTTTAACAGCAGTTCTGAACAGCATTTTAACAGCAGTTCTGACAGCATTTTTAACAGCAGTTCTAAACAGCATTTTAACAGCTCTTTCGAACAGCATTTTTACAGCAGTTCTAAAGAGCATATTTACAGCTTTTTCGAACAGCATCGTAACAGCGGTTCTAAATAGCATTTTAACAGTTCTTTCGAACAGCATCTTAACAGCAGTTCTAAACAGCATTTCAACAGCTTTTCTAAACGCATTTTAACAGCAGTCCTACACAGCATTTTAACAGCCGTTCTAAACAGCATTTTAACAACTTTTTCGAACAGCATCTTAACAGCAGTTCTAAACAGCAATTTAACTACTCTTCCGAACAGCATTTTAACAGCAGTTCTAAACAGAATTTTAACAGCTCTTTCGAACAGCATTTTAACAGTAGTTCTAAACAGCATTTTAATAGCTTTTTCAAACAGCATCTTAACACTTTCGAACAGCATTTTACAGCATATCCGCATAGCATTTTAACAGCACTTTCGAAAAACATTTTGACAGCATTTCCAAAAATCATTTTAACAGCACTTTCCAACATCATTTTGAACGTCATTTCCAAACAGTATTTTAACAGCATCTTTTCACAGCAAGTTTGAACAACATTTTAATAGCACTTTCAAACAGCATATTTAACAATATTTTAGAGCAGCATCTTTGAAGAGCATTTTATCAGCGTTTCATAACAGCATCTTTTGACAGCATTTCAGAACAGAAAAATTTAAAAACTTATCTAGCATTTTAGCAGCACTTTCGAACAACATTTTAACAGAATTTTTCCAAAACATTTCCGAACATCATTTAACAGCACTTTCGAACAACCTCTTAACAGCATTCAAAAAAACTATCGAGCAGACACACATAAATAGTTATGTATAACACTAAAGAAGAAAATACAGTAACTACAATACGAAAATTCCTCGGGTATTAAATCCAAAAGTTTAAAATAGACAAACAGACAGGTCAATGAGCAGATGACCTCAGGTAGCAAACCCTTAAGAGTCATTAAAAAGGTGACCTAACTTGACCCCCTCAAAATGATACGCGAAATGATCAGGCCTTGGAGTAACAGAGACAGAATACATCAAGGTTCAGAATACATTAAGAAAAGGAATACACTAAGACAGAATACACCAAGATACAGACTACATTAAGGTACATAATACATCAAGACACAGAATACACTTAGATACAGAATACATAAAAAATTCTCTAAATTCATTAGACGAAGAGAAATATTCCATATTCCAGAGGAAGGACTGAAGGGACCTTCAATTTCTTCAGAGTTTCGAGTGAACCCTTAGTCTTAGTAAGACGTCGCTAGGAGAGGGAAAGCCTGGAAATGAGAGAGAGAGAGAGAGAGAGAGAGAGAGAGAGAGAGAGAGAGAGAGAGAGAGAGAGAGAGAGACATTATTCAGTAGACGCAGAAAACGTCAACTTCCTCGAATGACCACAAATATGACGATTGCCCTTTCCAATGACCCGAATTTATGGGACGAACTTTGTTTCAGTGAATAATAATTCATCCCCGTCATTCATTCCTCTTCATTTAACCCCCTTCCGGGTTCAGTCTGTTTGTACATTTGTCTCTCATAATTATTCTCGGTATGGTTCATCACCTGGATAATAATAATAATAATAATAATAATAATAATAATAATAATAATAATAATAATATTATTTTAATTAATAAAATGTTGTTGTTGTTTTGCTGATTACAACTGCAATCTTGAGTAATATCAATAACGTTACACATATACGCTAACATTGTTCAAATGAATGTTCATGTTGTGGAAAAATAAAAAGTTTGAATTCGTGAATATAAATCTGAAGTCAGAATGGATTGGAGAGGGTCCTTGCTGTAATGTGATCCAGACGAGGTGGACAGATGAAAATTATATATATATATATATATATATATATATATATATATATATATATATATATATATATATATATATATATATATATATATAATAATAATAATAATAATAATAATAAAATAATAATAATAATAAAATGTTGTTGTTTTTGCTGATTACAACTGCAATCTTGAGTAATATCAATAAACGTTACACATATACGCTAACATTGTTCAAATGAATGTTCATGTTGTGGAAAAAGAAAAAGTTTGAATTCGTGAATATAAATCTGAAGTCAGAATGGATTGGAGAGGGTCCTTGCTGTAATGTGATCCAGACGAGGTGGACAGATGAAAATTATATATATATATATATATATATATATATATATATATATATATATATATATATATATATATATATATATATAATAATAATAATAATAATAATAATAATAATAATAATAATAATAATAATAATAATAATAATAAAAAATGTTGTTGTTTTGCTGATTACAACTGCAATCTTGAGTAATATCAATAAACGTTTACACATATACCGCTAACATTGTTCAAATGAAGGTTCATGTTGTGGAGAAAGTTTGAATTCGTGAATATAAATCTGAAGTCAGAATGGATTGGAGAGGGTCCTTGCTGTAATGTGATCCAGACGAGGTGGACAGATGAAAATTATATATATATATATATATATATATATATATATATATATATATATATATATAATATATATATATATATATATAATATATATATATATATATATTTAGCCAAGGCCACAGGAAAAATAAAAGGAGTACCGAGCGCTTTCGTGTTATTTCAACACATTTTCGAGGTACAATGCTAAAAACACAGAGAACATCTAACAAAGTAAACATAAAAACTGAAAAAATTGAAAAACAAGTATTCAAAGTCCGGTTAAAACCAGTACAGCAGGTACAGAACAGTTCAACAGGTGATTAAAAAGAAACAACCCTACAAATCTCGTTAACAACAAATGGGTCCAGTTTGTACATACCCTGGCTTACATTCATTAAGTCACTGTGATATTTGATAAAAGCAGATTCAATAATATTCCTACGAGTTATATTATTACAATATAAAACAACTTTTTGCCCCTTCCAATGAATCATGTGATTCAAATTATTAATGTTAAAAACAAAGCATTCGACATTTGTCCTGTTCTCACACTATATCTATGTTGTTTAATTCTGGTGTCCAGTCCCTTCCCAGATTGTCCGAGATAAAAACATTTGCAGTTCATGCAAGGAACCCCGTATTTTTCCTGTGGCCTTGGTTAAATATATTGTCACACGATATTTAGTGACATATAAGCATATATATATATAAATATATATATATATATATATATATATATATATATATATATATATATATATATATATATATATATATATATATATATATATATAAATATATACACATACAATGTGTAGTATATATATTATATATAAATATATTTATACATATACATAGAAGTAAGACGAAAGAAAATAATTCCAAAAACTCAACACTATCCAACATCGCATAGAAGGAACAGATCAACAAGAATGTCGAATGGAAGACTGTTCAGTTTACCAGCACTCTACGTTTTCACTCAATGTCACACCCTTCAACTGGGTATTTCTCTCTCTCTCTCTCGTCCTAGGAATGCTTTGGACTCCTTTTTTGACTGCCGACTCTACAGATTATTCTACAAAATTATTAGAAACTGAAAGACGAAAAACTTCCGGCCCTAGAAAAATTAACTACATTGAAAACCTCCCACTTCCGTTTCGCCTAATCTAACCAACTTTGAATCATCGTCCCAAGAGGATACGGAATCCATATAAAAAATGAAAGCTCAGCTGATCTCTCAGGAAAAGTTAGTGATATCAGCGACGCATTCAGCCACTTCGAGCAGAAACTGTCTTATCTTGGCATCAGAATAAAGTTTGGGGTTATCATCGTATTTCTTGAAACTGTGCGGTTATGGCTAGTAGATATAGTAGCTGAAATCATAATTTATTTATGTTTTTTTTATTTACGTATTCTGTAGAAGTACAACTAAACACATTAGTCATGCAAATGTAAAATAGGATGAGAAATGGAATCACAAGTCATTCCAGAAAGTTTTCAAGTATCAATCGTAGCTTCAGGTCACACTGGACAACATTCAATTGCAACCAATCAACTCCCACTGAATGGAAGAGCTCTCGTGCGCCCTTATGTCGTTGGCAATGTCATTTTCAGACGCACAGGTACATCAGACTTACAATGGGAGTGAATTAGAAAATCCTCAGAGTAGCATGATTCTTGAAATGGAGAAACATATCCACAGTTATGTCAGGGTAGGAAAATGTTTGAAAATAGATCTCTACAGATAGCTTTCGGGAATCTGTTCGATTCCCATTTTGAATTCCCGAAAGCTATCTGTAGAGATTTATTTCTATTTCTAAAATATAGTTGTACCTATACGTAACTGTGGACTTGTTTCTCCATTAAGGTGAATGTCGTGTAAATTGGGAAATTTAAAAGGTATAATTATAATTCTGTTCTTAGTTGGTGTCGACTAAACCAGCCTTTCTCTGAAGCATCCATTAAGTGTAGTCAGGTCATAAAAGGGAATAAGGGGCTGGTTTGGACCTCTGGACTGTCAACCAACAGATATAATTACAATTCATGTGAAGAGAAAACCGATATTTTGAAGAAACTTTATTTATTTTCATGAAATTCAGGCTGTCAAGTCAAGCACTGAGTAGGCACTTTCGGCCATTCAGAGCTCAAGACAGTGACAAAAGGGAATTGGTGAGGTTGACAGCCATTAAAGACATCCAGGTAATAAATACGATGGAGATCGATTATAGGTAGTAATAGTTAGAGAGGTTGGACAGCAAGACTGATGAAAGGAAGAGAAAGGAGGTAAAGTAAAACGCTAAGGAGTGGGTGCAGCCAGGGGTCGAAGGGATGCTGCAAACACCCTTTAGTGATGTCTTGAACAAAATGCTGGAAATTCTTTGGTATTTGTGAAGCTGTCACTTTGGTTAAGGGGAATTTCTAGATTCCACCTAATTGATTCCCTTGGCAGGGAATTATGGCTGTCAGCTTGACACAAGATCTAAAAGAATATAATAATAATAATAATAATAATAATAATAATAATAATAATAATAATAATAATAATAATAATAATAATAATAATAATAATAATAAAACATCAAGGCCATCACATACAAATCCCAGAGAGTCTAATAATGAGTTCCAAGTCTTCAGACTATGAAAACATTACGTGACGATGAATTTCTGGTTTGAGATATAACTATTAATATTATTATTCAGAAGATGAAAAACCCTATTCATTTGGAACAAGCCCACCACAGGGGCCAGTGACTTGAAATTCAAGCTTCCTTAGAATAGGTTTGGTTGGGGGCTTCTTATTGAGCCATAATAGGGCTTCTACATCCTGACTGTCTCTCTTGATGGGAGGAAGGAAACACTAGGTAGAAGCAAGTAGGTTCATTAAGAGTAGTATATACAAGCAGACGGAGAGACTTACGTCTGGGGAGAAGACAGGACGATATACTCATAGGCGGGAAGAATACAATGTTACCATGTCCTCGAGTCATTGCCATATTCATAATGAAAAATTGTAAGTATATATATAGTATATAGGAGGTGTATTTATTATACATGACATCAGTAATATTCATAACAGAGGGGTACATGATAATGTAATGAATTTAAGCATCACAGGAAAATAATGGTAAATATGCAGTCTCGCATTTCATTTATCTACAAGTTTCTCATTGGGAAGTAAGAGAAGGCCAAGGGAAATACAGAAAGAAGAGATCTCACTTATGAGAAAAACTTCAAATACAAATCTCTCTCTCTCTCTCTCTCTCTCTCTCTCTCTCTCTCTCTCTCTCTCTCTCTCTCTCCAGACTCTCAAAGCCTCGAAATGATCGAAGACTCAAGTCACACCTGGAGATCGGGCAAAGTTCCCAAGAGCCAATTTGCTGACGATGGACGTCGTCATCGAGTGATCAGGAATTCGGTAAACGAACTGAATCTGTGGCCTGCGATCTGTATTGGTGGGATATCCCCTAGTATTGGGGTTTTCGAATTTAATACGTGATTTCCTATTCTAAATCTACTTTAATATCGTTATTATTGGGGTCTGTAAACAAAGCAGTTACTGACAGACAAACTACATACCAACTCGTTTCGTATTAAGCCACAAATATCTCTTAAGGTCTCCAATTCCTCAGACGTTTTTGTTCAGGGAACGTATCCAAACGTTTGTGGAAATCGAGAGGAAATGAAATGCTTTGTGTTTGATTAGAAAAAGAAAATTATATATATTAGGATATAGATGTCATAAGACGAAATGAGAATATTGTGGAACTGTTAAGAACTGACAGCATTGAAAGTTACTGGGACTTTGATTATATATCAAACTATATTAATACAAAGTCAAAGTGAATTGAAGACCGTATAGTACAATCACTGAGTCCATGTTTTTAAATGTATTTACATTATGATACTTCTCAATATAAAAATTTTTATATAATTGAACTTATTTTCAAACTAAGAGCGAAGTGGAGGTTAACAAATGTTGTTTTACTCTCAGTTCGATATTTTATAAAAATTATCTATAGTTTTATGTTTACCTTTTCCTTTTTTTCAGTTGTAGTCATCAATGACTACAACTGTTGTTGTTGCTGTGCCAGTTTTGGGATAAAGATCAATCAATCAGGGTAGCCAGGGTACTTAGGATAAAGTAAGTTCCAGGACGGGTAGTTTCAGTAAGTGATTCTGGTAAAGCTGGAATGTTCACATTAGGTAACATTTCCTGTAATAATAATAATAATAATAATAATATAAATAATAATAATAATAATAATAATAATAATAATAATAATAATAATGATATAGTTATAGAGGCTTATCTTGGTCTCTCTCTTTCTCTTTCCCTATCCTACAACCCCTTCATTTCTTCTGCTTGCAAAAAATAAAAGGGGGTTGCTTACGTAAAAATGGAAAAAATAAAACGAATAATTCCTGACAACGGTTTTCAAGTTCGCTATAATAATAATAAAAATACAATAATATAATAATAATAATAATAATAATAATAATAATAATAATAATAATAATATAATAATAATACAAAAAGGCAAGTAACGAGAACTGAAGCGATAAAGCTACCAGATGGGAGCAACATCAAACACATAGATGAGGCAGGATACAAATACTGGGAATAATGGAAGGAGGGGATATAAAAAACCAAGAGATGAAGGACACGATCAGAAAGAATATATGCAGAGACTCAAGCCGATACTCAAATCAAAACTCACGCGGAAATATGATAAAAGCCCATAAACATATGGCAGTGCCAGTAATCAGATACAGCGAGGAATAAGTGGAATGGACGACTGGCAGAACTCGCAGCATAGATCAGAAAACCAGAAACATATGACAATACCAAAGCACTACACCCAAGAGCAAATACGGACAGACTTATACATAACGCGAAAGAAAGGAGGGAGAGGACTACTAAGTATAGAGACTGCGTCAACACCGAGAACAGAGACAGGGGCATATCTGAAAAACCAGTGAAGACGAGTGGCTAAGAGTGCATGGGAAAGAAGGAAAGTAATAAAAGTAGACGAAGACCCAGGAAAATATACAGAGACAGGAGAATGACAGACAGAAAGGAGGCTGCACAACAAACCAATGCACGGACAATACATGAGACAGGCTAAAGACTAGCCAGCGATGACACATGTCAACGGCTACAGAGGGGAGAGCTAAAGAAGGAAACTGAAGGAATGATAAACAGCGGCACAAGATCAGGCCCTAAGAACCAGATATTGTTCAAAGAACGATAGATGGAAATAACATCTCTCCCATATGTAGGAATGCAATACGAAAAATGAAACCATAAACCACATGGCAAGTGAATGCCCGGCACTTGCACAGAAACAGTACAAAAAGAGGCATGATTCGTGGGCAAAAGCCCTCCCACTGGAGCCTGTGCAAGAAAAACATCAGCTACCTTGCAGTAATAAGTGGTACGAGCACCAACCCTGAGGGAGTGATAGAAAAAAACGATCACGTAAAGATCCTCTGGGACTATGGTATCAGGACGGATAGGGTGATACGTGCAAACAGACCAGACGTGACGTTGATTGACAAAGTCAAGAAGAAAGTATCACTCATTGATGTAGCATACCATGGGACAGCAGAGTTGAAGAGAAAGAGAGGAAAAAATGGATAAGTATCAAGATCTGAAAATAGAAATAAGAAGGATATGGGATATTCCAGTGGAATCGTACCCATAATCATAGGAGCTCTAGGCACGATCCCCAAGATCCCTGAAAAGGAATCTAGAAAAAACTAGAGGCTGAAGTACTCCAGGACTCATGCAAAGAGAGAGTGATCCTAGAAACGGCACACATGTAAGAAAAGTGATGGACTCCTAAGGAGGCAGGATGCAACCCGGAAACCCCACACTATAATACCACCCAGTCGAATTGGAGGACTGTGATAGAGCAAAAAAAAAAAAAAAAAAAAAAAAAAAATAATAATAATCAAATAGTTCGTGAAAATGTTGTAATATCCTCCCAAAACAGACGCCTTCATGGCGCAGCCTTTAGGCAGGAGGATTTGACATTCCGTGAGGAATGGAATTAGGAGGTTTAGGAAGGAACAGCTCTCTCTCTCTCTCTCTCTCTCTCTCTCTCTCTCTCTCTCTCTCTCTCTTTGTGATTATGATCTTTGGCGTGATCTGTTTGGTTTTTTACGAGCCAAAGAGAGGGGTATTTGTGTTCTTTGGTGTTGTGGCTATGGGGGTGGGTGACACTACTGCATTTTTGGTTTTTATGGAGGTGTTGTACTTTTATATTCACCCGTGGGTATTTTGGTGGGTATATAATTGTTGAATTGTTTGTTTTACTGTGGTTTATATCCCAATAGGTGGTAATTTGGTTTTATATACTTGGGTAGTATCATGGGGGAGTTATGTCTTTAAGGATATTTGGATATTATAGAATATTTGGAGAATAATGGGGGTTCTGAAGTTGTAAGTCTGACTAGAAAAAAAAACTCTAGTTCAGTTTTTGAAGCACATGAGGTGTTCACAGGTGGATTTTTGCTGATAATGCTGTGATGAGTATGGTTGCTGAATATTTCCTTTTGAGTTGATTACTTGGAGATTGCACTATTTTCGGAGATGTTGATTATGGCATTCGCGGAGATGTATGTAAGGGGGTTGTTTCCGGTCGATGAGATGTGTTGTGGTAGCAAATTCCGTAACAATACATACTGCATGTATGAGGGAAATAGTCCATGAGCCAAATGTGATATCGGTACCACCTGAGGTGAATAATTCTGAGTGGGTACCAAAATGTTTATAGGGTTTGATATAAGTATCTTAAGGCATGATAGCCTCTTCCTATTTGGTAGCTTAGTACTTTTTTTAATAAGTTCAAAATTTTTTACCTAATTGCTTTATTTGCATATGTTGCTAGAAATGATATATACTCCATATCCATTATCATTATCATTCATAGATGCACAGGAGTTTTTCTACTGTTGTTTAATATATTAAAACAAAATAAATGCATTTATGACAGGACGTTATTATCAAATATTGTTTTTTTTTAAATCTTTATGCCTCCCGAGGCGTACGTTACATTTCAGCTTTCAAACAAGTAGATGTTAGATTTTTTCAGCTCGTGTTTGATCGATTCCTTGATATGTCCTACTGGTAAGTATCATTTTAATATGTAATTAAGTTTTTATTAAGAACTAATATTTAGATAAGATTAATATAATCTTCCTTTCATATCTAAACATTTCAAATTTGCATGCAATACTAAAGGGGCAGCAATGTGCAGACATTACATAAGATAACTTCTTCATTTGATATCAGAAACGTCCCCTGTTTTTCAGAATCTGATTTAATCTGAGTATTGTTTTTTTTTGCAGGTATAGAGTTCATGTGATGTCCAAGTCTACAAGATGGATTCAACAAGTAGTGATGAAGATAGAACCTGCCAAAGAAGTGTCAGCGCAAAGACTGTATCCTTCAATGTTTTCTGCTGAGACTCTGAGCCCCTGGTGTCTCGAAAGACCTGGAGTCTTGGAAGGTTTTGTTCGGGCGGCTGGCAGAGATAAGGCAACATGGTCCAGTTTTGGAATTAGCCAATGGACTCAAGAGGGACAAGTACCCCAAATACAGTATCATCGTAATGCCGTAGCATTTTCACCTTGAAAAAGACACTTGACTCTATCATTTCCCAAAAGCACCAGTGCAGAAAGTGAATGCTTTGTTCCCAGAAGATCCTGCAGAGATACACAGGTTCATCAAGAGTTTATGATAAGATATGCATTTTTTGCAAACAAGTCGAGTAAGTACCTGAAAGGACAAAAAAAATAAACCTAGGGAGAATCTTGTTTCAGTGTGTTTGAGGTTTGAGAGCAGATGAGACTATCCGTAGTGCAGCAACCAAAAAAAACATGACCCTCAAAGAATCCTTGCCTAACGAGCAGAGACCTCGTTGCTGCTGAAGGGCACTACCACATATCCTGCTACAAACTCTACAAAAGGAGAAACAGTGACCTCAAATAGTCCAAGTGAGAAGCCATCACAACCAGAGGCAGTCTATGAGGATGCGAGAGAAGGGATATGAGATCTCTTCTTGTATATGAGAAATGAGCTTTTCTATAACCCTGATATAGTGCCCATGACAGAACTTACACGCAGACTTGAAAAGATTCATGAACTCTCTTGGTATCACTCAGATAAAACCTTCAACAAAGAACATGCTCGTCGCAAAATAGAAAGTGAGGCTAGGCGGATCAGTCCCACTTTGTCTCCAATGAGAAAGGAAAACTGCTACTTTTATCAGACAGTCTGGTGCTAGACCATCTCGCTAGACATGCCTACAATATGAAACAGGAGCTGCTAGAGGCCAAGACTGTCATATCAGAAGATGTTTTGACCAAGCAGCAGTAGAACTGAGGAAACAAATAAAGAAACCTAGCTGTCCATCAAAACATGGCACCTGATACAGAGCAGGCTGTCATCCCTGAGTGTGTTACTAGGTTTTATTGGGGGTTACCCTGCTGACAGGAGAGCCTGAGTGTGCAAATCCCTCAGAAAGAGTACAGCGTCTAGCTGTCTCATATGGCAGTGATTTTGGTCTTTTTCTATCACCTGTGGCAAGACAAAACCACCCAAGCATATGCTTCTACCCTTTGTTGTCAAGTCTCTAACAGGGAACACAGAATTGATTAGAACTCTTAACCGTCTTGGGCACAGCGTTTTCCTATTCACAAGCCGTGGAGATTGACACTGCACTATGCGTCCAAAAAATGGAACTCTCTAAAGATGGCATCCCCTTGCAAGAAATATCTTCCCGGGTGTATTTACTACCCTAGCCTTTGACAATATTGATCGGCTTGAGGAGACACTCAGTGGAGCAGGAACTTCTCACAGAGTCAATGGCATTGCTATCGAGCCTAAAGTGGCAGGGCCCATGCCAAAGACATCCCTGCATGAAATCACAAAATCCAAGAATAGAAGCATTACTCCTGTTCCACTAATGCTACCAAACTTACAATGCTGGGAAACGTGTTTGGACCGCCACAAATCAAGGCAATAGATGCTAAAACAACCAGAGAAGTCTTTGATGCAAGGATCAAGAATCTGTCTGGCTATTGGCTCGAATATCAGATCCTGAAAATCAGACTGTCAGCAGCTGGACTGGGGTTCAACATCAAGATCCGCAGTCCCAATATTTCAGTAATCCAGGATACGATCGCCTATCTGCCAACTATCAATGCTCCTGCAACAGAACTACCACTGCAAATGAAGTACTAGAACAAGCACTCCACATCATGCAGGATTTACACATGGACAAGATTGTCTGTGTGTTTTGACCAGGCACTTTTTTGCAAAAGTTGTTGAGATACTGTGGAAGCAAGACAAATTCAAAAATGCGATCCAAGGATGGGCGAATTCCATACTATTTGCAACCTCCTCTCCATAATAGGGAAGCGATTTCAGGATGCAGGGCTCAGGGACCTGTGTGTTGAATCAGGGGTAACAGCTGAAGGATCAGTGTCAAGAGTGATGGAAGGCCACAAGTACAACCAAGCAGTTAGAGTGCACAAGCTTGTGTATGAAGCACTTATGAGGCTTGCCTGGAAAAGCTTCCTCCATGGATAGAAGAAACTCACAAAGAAGACATATGCCACCTAGAAGAAACGTTAAAGTGCATAGATGAGTCCATGGTAGCATCAGTCACCCATCCCTCCAACAGGTACTTGAAATGAATCATGCACACCCCATCTTGAAGTTGTTCCAAGACTTCCTTGAGTCACTCAGAGATGGAAAGCAGTCTATCTGCATTTGGATGTCCTACATAGATATGACAGAGATCATGTTGGGCCTCATTAGGGCTTCCAGAGAAGGGGACTGGATGCTTCACCTTGCAGCCATCCGGGAAGATGATTCCATGGTGTTTGACCTACGAACAATTTTAACTATGCCAGATATCTGACTTACTACTATGCACAGATGTCTCGACTGTCGATTGATCATCCTGATGTGCATGCACACTTTATGGAAGGTGGGTTTTCAGTACAAATTGGTTCTCAAAATCCTTTTGGTCGAATACCTTTTTTGACCAAGCGATAGAGGAGACAGTCAACAAAGATACACAGACACCTGGAGGTACAAAGGGGTTCAGCTTAAAAGGGGAGCAGTAGCTAGATACTATCTCACATCCGAATACCGTAGCAGGTATCTGAGACAGTTATGGGACATGATACAATGTGAGCCAACAAAATTCAACCATCCCGATCTACTGCTGACTAGAATCAGAAGAGACGAGGCAGATGTCCAGTCCCTTGTTCAGGTGATGGAAGTTAGCTGGCTGAACCCTTTCAATCATAACACAGGAGAGCTTGTCAGTCTTTCAAATGTGACTGCTGCCCACCACCAGACATAGTCAAAGACCTTTTTGAAGCTCAGAAGATAGGAGAGAGTTGCTAATCAAGCTTTCAAGAAAGAAAGAATGGAGGGAATGCACCCAATAAAAACTGTTCCATGACACTATTACCAAGAACAAAACTGGAAAAACATTTTCTGATATGAGGAAGAAGTCAAACAATCAAGGCCGTACCAAAGATGTAGTACTAATTGCTGATAGGAAATTGTTTGGACAGATGATTCTTGTTGCAGAGAGCGAAACTACAATGAGTGATGTACTGGCTTATCCACTTGGGCCCTTACCATGGGCACTGGCTAATGGTGATGAATCTCTGCGTAAGACTAACAAGGCATGGCAGCCTAGAGAGTGTGGAGAGAGAGTGCCTCTCCTGCAGAGGTTATCCCAAAGCCATCAGCAACAATCATAGATGGCATGAGTCTCCTCCAAAAAGTTCAAATGGAAATGACAAAAACCTTCTCCCAACTGGGCAGAATCGGTCTTGTGCCAGGTTCTCCATGAAGGTGCCCAAAGCCAGCGCATTGATTGTCATTTTTGATGTTTACAAAGAGCCATCCATTAAAGACACAGAAAGAGTTAACAGGGGTGCAGATACTGCAATCCAGTTCAGAAACATGGCACCGGGACACAACATCCAGCAATGGAGAAAATTGCTCGGCAGTTCATCCAACAAGACTAAACCTAGTCAAGTTTTCTGGTTGATGAATGGAAGGGACCAAGATACAGAGAGAAACTTGGGAATAAGGTTCTGTATGTTACCTGTGAGCAAACATGTTTCAAGTTAACTACAACCCAATGTGAAGAGTCCACAGACCTAACATCATCACAGGAAGAAGCTGACACTCGTATGCTACTCCATGCTCATCATGCAGCAAAACTGAATACAAAGCTGTTGTCATTTCTGCTGAAGACACAGATGTATTGATTTTGTGCTTGAGTGTAAGCAATTACATTCCATGTCCCATGTACAGAAATGTGGAACAAAAATCCGGACAAGGTTCCTTGATACATAACTAAGTTGGCTCATTCACTGGGACCCAATGTCTTTGGGGCTTTGATAGGTATGCATGCCTTTACAGGCTGTGACACTGTTAGTGCATTTGCAGGTCGAGGAAAGATGTTTGCCTTCAAACAGATAAAGTCTGACAAGACAGCACAAGAAGCATTCACTGAGCTAGGTCGCTCAATGGGAAGGTATCTGAAGAACTCTTCCAGAAACTTCAAGAGGTCACCTGTCGTATCTATCTGAGTTCCACCCATATCACTGAAGTGAACAAGATGAGATTTCAACAATTCTGTGCCAGACGTGGAAAGCTAGAAATACAGTCAACTCCCGCCTTGTAAGGACTGTCTATTCATGCATGCTCTCCGTGCCAACTACCAAGCTGCAATCTGGAGGAGATGTCTACAGAGCCAGCCCTTTGTACCAACCCCTAATGGCTTTGGCTGGACACAATGAGGATGGGACGCTGGACATACAGTGGATGCGTGGGGCTCCGGCACCTGATGTTGTATTGCACATGCTCTCCTGTAAGTGTCTGCGTTCATGCAAGCTACCAGAATGTACCTGCCTGAGCAATTCACTGAAGTGCACTCACATGTGCAAACTACAAACCTGCACCAACCAAGCCAGTGAGGATGAGCTAGAAGTAGACATGATAGACTCAAACGATGATGACGATGAATAATTTCTTAAATAATGTATGATCATGTGAACACCATCAGTAAATAGCTTTTTTTAAGTATCACCTGTTGACTAATTAATGGTCTTGTTAAATATCTTTACAAAAAACAAGGCATAGACTGCTATGTGGTACTGGTTTGCTAAGAAGACGCAGGAGAATATGAAGTATGGCATATTCAAATTCTTTTAATATGAAATATGGATGCCTTGCTTAGCAAAGTGGTAATGTGTTAACCTTACAAAGATGGTTGCATATTGTTTATAATGTATTTATGACAATACTGAGTGCTTTGAGTCATTTATGAGTTTGTAATGTTGACAGGGCAAAAATATGATAAATAACGTATTTTAGCATTAGTTACGAGTGGTATGTTTTGTTTAAGACATGATAACCACCATAAAGCTACCTGTTTAAAAAGGCTATCATAGCAAAATGTAAAGCAGAGATATGGAGCAAGTCAAAAATAACAGTGAGAATTATTCACCCCAGGTGGGTACCAATATCCAAAATTTGGGTGCTGGGCTCAAGGACTAAAAGCGTTGGATTATCTATAAGCCTTTTTTTTTCTCTATGTACGTTTTGTAATGGGAAAGTTCACTTGTTGATATGTTTGGGTTCTTACTGATTTTGTGGGTAATGAAATATCAGAGCTTGAGAGGACATTTTTAATGATAATTTGGGGCTGGTTTTGTTTACATTTTTTTTTCTCGGGCTCAATTTTCTTTTTATACATGTGAGTAATGGTGAGATTAAAATGTAAGGACAGTAGTCCGTAGAGTTTTTGTGATTTCTCATTTTGCTAGTTTGGGGTGGTTAGTGCTAATTTATGTATGGGGTTGGCGAGTCTTTTTTTTTTTTTATATTATTGGAGAATTTAATATTTTCTTTATGGGGTTATAGTTGGTCTTATATATATTTATGATTTAGCGATCTTATGAATATACTTCACAAGTTTTAGTTAGAAATTAGTTCAGTGGTTATATGAGTGGTGTTAATTGGAAAACCTTCAGTTAGTATTTCTTAGAATTTTGAGGTCATTTGTTTGAAAGATGTATGTCTAGGGTTAATTCTTCTTTAATTGACCAGTGACATGACTGACATACTGAAACACCATAAACATCTTTTCCCTTACGCTAGCAAGACGTCCTTCGGCTACTACAGAGATGTGTGTTTGCCGACATGTGAGAAAATCTATGAGTCTACGAGGTTTTACGGCGATTTTAGACTATGGAAGTCGTCAGTTGTCTTCCACTGGGAGACTTTTTGCCTTTCTACAGCGTGTTTCATGAATCTGTGCAGCTGCAGACCATACATACACACACACAGGAGTGTCGAAAAATTCAAGATGAGAAAATGTTATACAGTCAACTGTTATTATAGCCCGGATACCAGGCTATTCAAATTTATTTTTTATGATAGACATTGTACTGCCAAAGGCGTGCAGTTTTTATGGTGTTTTTTTGTGAGCCGGCCAATATGTTTTTATACACAAAAAATAAACTGTTTTGTGTGAGCTATGGCTAGGCAGGTGCTAGCTTCTTTTGGTGGCTGAGCAGTATTATGTACACTTGAAAACTGTATCCATGAATTATCTTTTCTTTTTCATTAAGAGGACACAATGGGCAATGACATTTTTAGAATGTACAGAACATCAATTTACTCTCCATGGAAACAGTGGTATTGAAGTGACAAGAAATACTGACACAACTCCCTTGGGCGCCGCGATGTCGAAAGTCGCTGCCTAAGCAGAACAGACCACGTCCTGTGTCTCATGCGGGCGGATGCAAGATATGTTTTATGAATCTGGTTTAGGGCTGTTTCTTGGGCGTGAACAATGATCTGTATAATGACATCATGATCTTGTGACGAAATTAGTGACAACACTTATCTGGGAATGTCTTGTGTGTTAATTCGTGCTTGCGTTCATACAAGCTATTTCCCTACATAATGAGAGAGTAAGTTAGCCAAAAGGGAGAACACTACAGAGTCGGCAAAGGGCCAAAATAGCTCCTTCGATAGTGTTTTTGGTTGTGTGTAATCTGTGTTGAATGGGTAAGCATACTTATTTTTTAGCCAAAAGTGTGGCTTGACTGTATTTTGAATATTTTGTTTCAAAGACGTTCTATTTTATTTGACCTTTTTATTTTGCTTTTTAATCTTTTGCTTATTGATGTGTTCTCCTGTCTTCTTATAGGCGGATTTGTAACAAAGGGAACTGATCTGATATGTAGAAAGGGAACTTAACTGATGTTCTGTGGTGTTACTAGACTGTGCCATGACTGTTCTAGTTTTATGACTAAACTAATGTTTGTTATTGTAGAAGAGGGATGGATGAGCTGAGTTCAACCTTTCATTTAATCATTTTGTTAAGAACCTGAATATTTAGTTAATGCTTTGCTCTTAAATAAAAGTATTTTTTGTGTAGTTCACGAGTCTGATTTAATTGCCTTAGGTAATAGAGAGAGAGGGGTGTTGTAGAGAGAGAGAGAGAGATGTAGAGAGTGAGAGAGAGAGAGATAGAGAGTGCCTAGCTGCACGGCCATTGCTACCAAATGTACCGAGGTTGTAACCTTGGTAACATACATATACATCCACAAACCTAATTTTCCATTTGCCCTCAGAATGTTACTCTCACTCCTCCAGCAGCAGCAGAACCTGTCAGACTCCCACAGGATTCTGCAATTTCTCTTCACTGTCCCCAATCATGTCATGTCACCTGCAAAGATCAGTCATTCCACAGTCCATCCATCATTCACTGACATATCCCCACTTTTGCATCTACATCCTTGGTCTATAGCGTTACTCCATATATAATGACATTGGACAATCATGGAGACACTTTTCCTGCAGACCAGTCACTCTCCCATCTACATGTTACTAACGCGCATTTTGCCTTTTGTTACATTAAATTTTAAACCATTATTTTACATTTTATACCTTTCTACAAGCTTGACACCATTCTAATCGCCTCTCTATCGACTTTATCATCAGATTTTATCTTAAGTGAATTTAAAGCATAAAGCTTTCTCTTTTATTTGCTCACACCTACTTTCATAGCAAACCTTTCACTCTCCAGCATTTTAAGCTGAGTGCATAGTAGTAACCGTACATCTTGTTTGTCTTATAATTTTAACCATATTTTTTGCCCATCTGTAGACTTCATCGTGGAATTTCATTATGTCTGAACTTATTACATATCAATTTCTCTAAGACAATTATTCATACCATCTCCAAAGCTCATTTTCTCAATCAGATTCTTGCCACACACCTCAATCGAGAGAGAAGTCTAGAACCTAATATTCATAAAGAAGAACCCGCATATAGAATAAACTCAGCAATGAATTCTTTCTCTTTGTTGCTGTTCCTTTATTGGGGATATTTCACTGTTTATTGCTGGTCCTTAGAATAAGCACGACTCCAAAATTACTTTCGGATAACCTCCGTTATTCTTTCGCCTTTATTCCTTCTACCTTTTATTCCTTTCGCCTTTTACTACGTCGTTAAATGTTGTGGATCTATTATAGATGCAGGGGATGTGTGTGTTTATAGATGTATCGAGTGGTTTTGCCTCTGTTTCGTCTCTAATGAATATTATTATAATAGCAAAACTTAGGCTCACTTGTAAGGTCCATTAAATGTGTCCGTTTTGGAATGACGATGATGGCGTTTATTATATGTTAGTTTATTAATTATAAAATAATGACAGCCTGGGATTTTGATAAATATATTCATTATCGACCAAGTTTGCCATATTTGTTTCCCCATTAAAGACATCGAATGAAAAGAGCTCACCATATCCCAGTAGAATCAGAACTGTCTTTAACTATTTCCCAGGAAGAAAATCATATATTAAATATAAAGTTTTGATAAAATACTAATCTTAAAACGGTTTATCAAGACTCTTTCAGCTTCCTTAAGCCTTCAACTTGTAGTACGAGCTTCCCCAGTAAAGTCAATAAATAAATAAAAGAGAAAAAGGCAGAAGAGTTTGTCACTGTCTTTCTGAAGCAAAGAACGATCTTGTGTGGTGTCTCCTTGAAGAGATTTTCCGCCTTGACTTTTTGGAGCAGCGTCGATAAGATTCTTCTTCGGGGAGGTTAAAGCGAGTTTTGGTAATAGCACCAGAAAAGACCTCTTAGGAAAAGGGGTTTTAGTTTTTGGAGGAAAATATTTGTAGAGAAATCGTGAGTTCCTTGTCATTTTTTTATTTTTCTCTTCTGGGAATTTTGTGGATCCTGTATTTTTTTAGATATCGATGCCAAACTATTCTCCCGTGTTCATTTTTTACAGTTCCCCCATAAATTATTTAAAGGATTCTTAAATACAATCAAAACGCTCTCTCTCTCTCCTCCTCTCTCTCTCCTCGTCTTTCTGTCCTCTCCTTCTCTCTCTTCTCCTTAGTTATGCCAGTCATATACCAACCGATATTATTTATTTAAAAATTTTCAATGCAATAAACAGTCGTAGGGGCTTTTTAATATCTGCACCTACCACATAGTACCTACACTGCCAACTACTTCTAACTTCTCATGTGACTTTTTCCTTAATGAAAGCAAAGGCGTAAACTTGACTGTGTTATGCCAGTATTGATAATAAGACTCGAATAATGTTAGTTTGGGCATTCATAACAAAAGCAGCCCGGAGATTTTCAACTTCAATGGCCTTTCTAGTGAATCCCATAATACTAGCTGTCTTATACCTTAAGGTAAAGTAAGTGGGGGAGGGGGGAAGGGGGTTGGGTGTCCTTTGGGCATTTGATTTCACCTTTGAGTAGGATCTGCGTTTGTTTGTGTCCCGTCCATTTAACACGACACATAAACAAACGCTTCTAGCTCTTGAGTTCTGTTCCTTTATGATTCCTCGGGACTTTTTCTTCCTCCTCCTCCTCTCTTTGTTGCTTTCCTTCATTCGTCTAAATTGAAACAAATAAAGAGGGATTAGGGAGAGAGAGAGGAGAGAGAGAGAGAGAGAGAGAGAGAGAGAGAGAGAGAGAGGGAGAGAGAGAAGGTCTCAGGAAATAACAGTGACAAAATTCCGTTCCATAAAGATTTGGATGCTTGAGACTTTTCGCTCGAGACTGCAACAAACTCTGCATTTCCATTAACATTACAATGCCAAAGTCTTCGATGCAATTCCAGAAAGTCACGAGAACCCAGAATTAAGTGTTCTGGAACTTCTTTACTTCACTACGCCTTCTAAATTACCGAGTAATGCCGGTCGTTGTGCTGGAGTATTCGACTGTACTCGGGAAAATTCTGACGGCAATGGCGTTGTTTTCTCTCCGGAGAGAGAGAGAGAGAGTGGTTTTTCTAGTTTCTGTGGCATTGTTCGTTGGAAGAGTGAAAGTAATTGTCTAGTTTTTTATTTATACTCTGTGGTAATAGGAGACTTATCACCTCAATCTTGTGCGTATATGTATATATATATATATATATATATATATATATATATATATATATATATATATATATATATATATATATATATAGCACCGTTCAGGGGATCGAAAATCTTTGGTTTTATCTCTTGCAATTAAGACGTCTCTT
Source organism: Macrobrachium nipponense (assembly GCF_015104395.2). NCBI lineage: Eukaryota > Metazoa > Arthropoda > Malacostraca > Decapoda > Palaemonidae > Macrobrachium > Macrobrachium nipponense. The sequence goes on from NC_061095.1 coordinate 67,487,829, forward strand.
GATATCACTGAGGATTCTTTTAATATCAGCAATTAATCCTGACATTGTGAATTTTTTAGCAGACGAGAATCATTGTTATCTGGGCAAATCCGAAACCGATATCATCCGAGTGATCATATCAGGTGCAATTTAAAGCAGCCATAATATCTGGACTTAATCATTACCTTAAAAGCAGTTTCTGCTAATTGTCTCATCAGGTGAGGCACCTTTGCGGTCATTCCTGATCTTGGAATGGAACCATGGAGCTGTTTTGATAACTGTGATTATGCTTGTCAAGTGTGGCTGATATAAACACAAATAATTTTGTATATTTTCTCGAGTCTCCATCAACTTTGTATTTCTGTTCCAACAGAAAACCTTCTTCAAATTCCTCACACTGAAGCTTGGATAAGAATTCTTCGTCTCTCAGGGACACAATGATCATCAAACACCTTCCGAGTTGGAAATGGACTGCTGCCAAAATTCGGAATCCCTCCCACATATCAATTGAGTCAAGACGATGATACTGACTTTCAATGTTTATGGAAATATGGATGAGTTAATGAGAAGTTTTCGGATTATATGGATGTATTCTAGAATACTCATCTGACCATATGAATTAAAACAGTAATAGTTGTACAAAGGCCTTTTACTGTCAACGGTTTTGTCAGTTTATTTTCGCGTGAGGGGCACTGGCGGCACTATTCTCCCACGGACATTACTAGTACGATGATTCTGATAAGTTACTTGATAGAGCGTTGGTGTAATTTTGGTCTCATTTTACAGCCTCAGAGAAGAAGAAGTCGTCTGAGAAAGAGAGTCACTCACGAGAGAGAAAGTGTCAGGGTATTTATGTTCGGTTCAAAGTCTTTCATGAAAACAGAGATCCTTCGTCAGGTTTCAGAGACATTTTGGCCCGACAGAGAAGTCTGTGTATAAAGACACCCTCGACTTTGAAGTCTCGAGAGCAAAGTGGGTGTCTGCTGTCTGTGTCTATTCAAAAAAGTTAAAGGTATTCTATTGGACGAAAAGACTTACATATTCGGCAAAGTCAAAATATTATATATATTGGATAAAATAAAGTGACAGCTTCATTTTTGTAGCTGAGGTAAAACATAAATTTTTAAAAAAGTTGGAGAGGCTGTGTATTAAAACGAGGGTAATGGGCGTGATGAAGGCCTGTGGATATGTTTGAATGAATTAAACTTCCTTTGTGTGGAATCAACTGTAATCTTGGCATAACATGAAACAAAAAGGCATCGTTAGTGTTGTACAAACACGGATCAAACATTAGACTGTATGACCAAAACCTGCCTTTCAAAGATGGTAATATATCATTAACGGCAAAGAAACCTTTCAAAGTCGTTCTTGGGAACGAAGGAGAATCTTAATCTTGCTTAGAATGGAAAAGAAGTCAAAATCCTACGTTAATATTTCTAGAAGTAAATTCTCAGTTGAACTGTATTTTTCACTCAAGAGGAACAAGACGCAATAATTTCTCTCTAATGGGGAACAGGGGACCACTCACTTCACCCCTGAATTTACATTCGACAACAATAAATACATTACAAGAGACTAAAAGAATGGGAATGATGCAAATTAAATGGCGGCCAACATTCGTTCTCGGAGAAAAGGAATCTGTCCTGCAAATACTTGCAGCTGTATTATGTTTAGATGCAAAGAGAGCTGTATCAGTCTGAAACCGAACGAACACAAACAATATTACAGATACAAAGAAAGTTCTCTATATATTATGTATGTAATAAGCTTTCTTATTTTTTACTATTACTTATTCGTCTCAAAGGAGGGAATGTTGGGTCCCTCTTCAGACAAGACCTCCCTCCCCCGGCCCCCCCCCCACCCCTGGCCCCTGCTTACATAATAATTTTTTTCAAACTCTTCTCTGCATCAAGAACTGACAACACTTAACAGGCCACACTTAAACTTAACACTAGTCACTTCTATACCTTCGCTTGTTTAGTTGTAAGATACAGCCTTATAAATACATAATATCCGAAGCTATGGGAAAAATATAGGCTTCAGAAAAAAAGTGTTGACTCGACCGAGAATGTTCCAATAATCCTCACCAGGTGTTGTTCAAATCACAGTTGATGGTTCCACTGAAGTCATTTAGGAGACTTCATAATTCCTCTGCCTTCATTTTGAGGAAGTCAGACACAACATGAGGCAACCGCCTGTCCCTCCTTCTCATGTATGTACATGGATTTGAATATTCTGGCCTTTCTATTACCCCGATTGCCTGGGGTTTCCTTACCAATTTTTTCTTCTCTCTCTCTCTCATCAACACTGGTTTGAAAATCCTGACCCTTATTTCTTCACGTGAGAGAACTCCCAAAAATATTTGGAGTTTTAATCCTTTAATATTTATTATTTGTCAGTCTATGGTGATATCCATAAATATAAGAATTATATCTGCATATTGAAAATAACAAACTCCGAAAGCAGAATACAAGATTAGGGTTATGTGAAGTCGAAAACTCTTGAGTAAAAAGTATAAGGCTCGTTTTGGTATATTGCAAGAAAAAAAAAACACGAATAAAGCTATGGCCCTTTACACGCTAGAAATATGGCTATATTTTGCACCCATCGAGTCCATGCCTGCAGAATTACCATAAATTGCAAATAACTTACGCCAGAACGGAATAAACAGCTGTGCTTAATGTCAAATCGCAACAGTGTAAATTCTGACGCTGCTTTTTTCCCTAAAAAAAGGTTTTTTTGTGTTCAAATTTAGATAATTTAGGATTTATTTATTTGTTCCTTCATCATCTACTATTATTTGGTCCATTCTGAAATGATCAGGAGTAGAGAGAGAGAGAGAGAGAGAGAGAGAGAGAGAGAGAGGAGAGAGTTGTTAAAATAACTGCAAATAATGCATTCGGTAAAAAGAGAAACCTTTTATTCTGTATCGGAGGCCTTCAAGAAATACGGCAGCATATTTTCTCATATTTCCTCACTTTTTGACACTGACTCTGACAACCAGACTTTGCCAAATAAGAACTTTCGTAGAGAGAGATTAGAGAGAGAGAGAGAGAGAGAGAGAGAGAGAGAGAGAGAGAGGGGGGGGGGGGGCGGTTGTTAATCACCTTCAAGTCCTTTGATATGTTTTCATTCCTTAACCGACTCCTGATGGGTTTTCTGACCTGAGGCTGAAAACCATCCTTTGATCTCTCTCTCCTGTGAAGGACTCGGTAAAACAGGATGCCTACAAGTCAGCCTCTCTTGTGTTCCCCAGAGGACTTTTTTAAGTCCAAAGGTGATGAAAGTCCACTTAGGGATCATCTCTCGAAAGTCTTTTAAATTCATAATTTACAGGATTTACTTCTGTCAAATGTAAATCAGGGCATTGATGGGAAAGTGTAAAAGAAGATTTTTCATTTATTTTCTTTATATGAATTGGGATCAGAGGAATTATTAATATATTTCACTTTCCTCTTGTCTTTTCTATAAAACTCTCTCTCTCTCTCTCTCTCTCTCTCTCTCTCTCTCTCTCTCTCTCTCTCTCTCTCTTTCTGTCTCTATTTATAACTATTCATTGCTGCGAAATATGGAAGTAATATATATATATATATATATATATATATATATATATATATATATATATATATATATATATATATATATATATATATATATATATATATATAAAATGAAATGAATATAGTATAATATAGCATAAAAGATTATTAGCCATTTCCAAACCTCACCAGGGTCGAAGGAGAATATAAATACAGTTTATCATGGACGAGGGGAACAGCAATCTCTCTCTCTCTCTCTCTCTATCTCTCTTCTCTCTCTCTCTTTCTGTCTCTCCTTTATAATATTTTTATAACTATCCATTGCAGCGAAAAATGGAAGTAATATATATATATATATATATATATATATATATATATATATATATATATATATATATATATATATATATATATATAACCATCAATGAAGGGAAGAGGACACACACAGATGTACATGCTGTCTTTATTGCAACGTTTCGTAATTATCAAGTTAATCACATCATCAGGCTGTTAAAATGAAAAATAAATTTCCTCAGTAAAATTGTAAAACAAAACTAAAAATTAAAAATTCAGAAATGCAAAAGCTAAAAAGTTATTCTACAAGTGTACAAAATGTACACATTAAAATTAAGGAAGTTAAATTATTTAAAAGGACATACATTAAAAATGAAAGATAAATGAACATAAAATAAGCAAAAAATTGACAAAAGATTGAAAGCAGCAGTGAACAGTTACAGAACAAAGAAATTAATGACCGACCTAGAGGAGTGAATGCGTTAAACTAAACGTAAACATAAAAACATAAATAAACAACACAAGTCAAGACAAATACAGAGGGGAGGAATACGTATGGGTGTTCAACGACGGAACAAGTTGTTTAATAAAGAGTGATTCTAGAATAACAAGGTCGTGCGGGTTGGTGGTATGGCCTAAAATACAGAAGTTTTTACTATCGATATATGTTTTACATATTTTGGAGTGATTTTCTAATGTTGGAGTGTTCCGGGTTTGCAATCCTGCTGCCAGTACGGAAGCTTATGCCACGATGAGAATCGATACGCACCTTAAGGAGTCTGCTGATGGATCCCACATTGGTCCCTGTTTGACATTCAGGGCAAGTATATTTATATAACACCAGAGGACATTTTCGGGATAATAAGTGGGGTAATTTTAATGAATTCCTCTCAAAATTAAACGCATTAGTGCCCAGCATCAAATTTAAAGTTGAATGGGAAACAGACAACAAAATTCCTTTTCTTGATGTTTTAATAATCAGAGACACGACGGAATACAAATTTATCATATACAGGAAACCAACGTTCTCACTTTCATATATTCACTACTTCAGCTATCACGACATTACTATCAAAGATAGGTGTAGCTAGCAACCTATTCTTAAGAGCCTTACGAATTTGTTCCCCAGATTTCCTGGAAAAAGAATTTGAACTAATTCGCAAGCAACTTTCATCTTTAAAGTATCCTGACCATATAATTGAGAAAGCAATTCAAAAAGCAACGTAATTTTCTACCGACCCCCCTAAAGACAAGACCAGAGACACACCCAACAATAAAATAAAATTCCTCACCTGGAGACGATTAAGAGAATAACCCACACCCTTGGGAAATCCAACCGTTTTGCATTTACCTACCAAATACCTTAGCCAAATCCCTGATTAACGTCCAACAAAAGACATCTCCCAAGGACCTCTGGGGTTTACAAAATCCCATGCCAGGACTGTGACCAATCTTACATCGGATTTACAGGTAAATCACTTCCCCAGAGATTAATACAACACAAACGGTCAGTTAGGTATGGACAACAGAACTCGGCTATTTTCAACCATATAAATGAACATAAAGAATAAACTGGAATTTGTCACAAATATAATTTATAGCAGCAACTGCCGGTACAAGAGTCAAATGATGGAATCGGCCTTAATAAAAGAGAAGCAGGTATGAACATCTCAAAAGGCGGGTGGATCTCAGATGTCGTCGACGAAGTTTTCATTCAACCAACGCTTAAGAAGATTAAAGGAAGATTATCAGCGGGGGTGACCTAAATTGACTTACTTGTGGACGGATCTCTTGGTATAAATACCACCTTTTCTGTAAACTTTTCTCATTCATATACCTGAGGAGAGAGACAGCAGTCTCTGAAATATAGTACTTTTCTCTCTACATTTTGGTGTTTTTTATGGGCTCCTTTTATTAGATATATATATATATATATATATATATATATATATATATATATATATATATATATATATATATATATATATATATATATATATATATATATATATATATTATATATATATATATTTATATATATATATATATATATATATATATATATATCATATATATATATATATATATATATATATATATATATATATCTATATATATATATTATATATATATATATATATATATATATATATATATATATATATATATATTTATATATATATATATATATATATATATATATATATATATATATATATATATATATATATATATATATATATATCTATATATATATATATATATATATATATATATATATATATATATATATATATATATATATATATATATATATATATATATATATATATATATATATATATCTATATATATATATATATATATATATATATATATCTATATATATATATATATATATATATATATATATATATATATATATATATATATATATATATATATATATATATATATATATATATATATATATATATATATATATATATATATATATGATATATATATATTATATATATATATATATATATATATATATATATATATATATATTATATATATATATATATATATATATATATATATATACTATATATATATATATATCTATATATATTATATATATAGTATATATATATATATATATACGATAATATGATATATATATATATATATATCATATATATATATATATATATAGTACATATATATATATATATATATATATATATATATATATATATATATATATATATATATATATATATATATATATATATATATATATATATTATATATGAATAACTTGATCACGAAGTATATAAAACGTGATGCTATGTATAAATAAAGGTTTTTTGCACGAAGGAAAAAAATGAAAAAACGAGTTGGCCGAGTACTTTTCGGTCCTATTCGGACCCTTTACTGAGGCATACTGGTTTTACAAAGAACACCATAGTCAAAAGAAGCGCTTAATATACAAACTGACACTACCAAATTAGCCATAAGGGCGATTTTCACTCTACAGAGAGGAGGAGGAGTCATAGGCTAGCCACACCTGAAGGATACCCGCGGTAAACAAGTGATTCTTCCAGAAAAACAGTTCATTTTGAAAACAACACAGGAGCATATACAATTTAATATCATGAATTTTTTACACAAATTTTCCCACAAAAAATTATTATTAATGAAAAGACGAAGGAAAATATAAATATATATATATATATATATCGAGCAAGAGAAGAGGGAGAGAAAATATCGAACCAGAGAGAGAGAGAGAGAGAGAGAGAGAGAGAGAGAGAGAGAGAGAGAGAGAGAGGGAGAGAGAGAGAGAAAGAGAGAGAGGAGAAAGACAGAGAGAGAGAGACGAGAGAGAGAGAGAGAGAGAGAGAGAGAGAGAGAGATTAATTAATAACTATATACATGTGGGACTAATTTATTAGTTGTTCATTTATTTTGAGGTCCTTCATAAACATCTTACAAATATATGGGTCCAAATGGTACATTCCCAGACTAAGATTTAGGTTGTTTTTATTAGAGATTTGTATAATTGCCGATTCCAGTAAATTTCTTGAAACATAATCATTAGATCTAGCAATTACCGAGGCATCACCCCAATTAATACAATGAGATTTTTCACTCAGATGGATAAACAGTGCATTTGAAGTCTGGGCTGTTCTAACTGAATACATATGCTGCTTAACCCGAACACATAAATTTTTACTAGACTGACCAACGTAAAACGATGGGCAATCCTTACAAGGAATTTTGTAAATGATGTTGTTATCTGTTACGGGACTATTCTTAATTAGCATATCTTTAATGGTAATGTTATAAGAGAACACTACATTAACATTGGTTTTATGGTTTCAAATCCACGAAAATAAGTTAAGCTAAGTACATTTTTAGGGATTTCTTTTTCATTAATAGCAACATTATAAAACTTTTTATGAGCTTTTTGATAACATAAATCAATTAAATGAGGTGGGTAGCAGAGATCGTTTCTATCTTTTTTATGTATTCTATTTCTTGGTCCAGGTATTGTGGACTCGTGATACGCAAAGCGCGTAGGAACATAGAAGAAAAATTGAAATTTTAATATTAAGATGGTGGCCAGAATAAAAATGTACATATGTTAAATTATTTGTGGGTTTTCTATAAATACTGAATTTGCATTGGAAAGATTCTCTATGTATTAATACATCTAGGAAAGGGATGACATTGTTATTTTCAATTTCAACAGTGAATTTTATGGATGGCACTAAATTATTCAATTTAGACAGTAAATCATTTACATCGATACCACTAGGTAAGACTACTCTCTCTCTCTCTGGTTCGATATTTTTTCTCCCTCTTTCTCTTGCTCGATATATATATATATATATATATATTTTTCCTTCGTCTTTTCATTAATAATAATTTTTTGTTGGGAAAAATTTGTGTAAAAATTCATGATATTAAATTGTATATGCTCCTGTGTTGTTGTTTTCAAAATGAACTGTTTTTCTGGAAGAATCACTTGTTTACCGCGGGTATCCTTCAGGTGTGGCTAGCCTATGACTCCTCCTCCTCTCTGTAGAGGTGAAAATCGCCCTTATGGCTAATTTGGTAGTGTCAGTTTGTATATTAAGCCTTCTTTTGACTATGGTGTTCTTTGTAAAACCAGTATGCCTCAGTAAAGGGTCCGAATAGGACCGAAAGTACTCGGCCAACTCGTTTTTTCATTTTTTTCCTTCGTGGCAAAAAACCTTTATATATATATATATATATATATATATATATATATATATATATATATATATATATATATATATATATATATATATATATATTTCATATATTTTAGTATTGGTAATAACGGACTTCGACGCAATAACATCATGAATATAGGCCAATTACTTAACAGTCTCGCAGATTATGAAAGACGAATTAACAGAAAAAACTAGATGAAACTCTTTGTAAGATCAATTCAGTTAACTCTGTCATTCTTTGTGATAAGAAACTTATCCGAGAAGGTCTGCTTCCTGCTTATACATGTTATAATATTATTATTAGTATTACCATGGCATCAAACCCCTCCCTAACATTGCGCCAGTCACCTGCCTTAAGCAGACCATTATGACATATAACACAATTAATCCAAATTGGAACAAAGATTCGCTTAAAACAATAATTATACAATTTAACGAAAACATTGACCTCCAATCATTCAATTCCAAATCAGCAGAAGAAGGAGCCTCCACCTGCAAGTGAGATGCGTCCAAAGAAGTGTAATATCTGGTCGCTCATGATACTGGAGAGAGAGAGAGAGAGAGAGAGAGAGAGAGAGAGAGAGAGAGAGAGAGAGAGGTGCCCATTCCATAGACAGAGCCTTCAAGGGTTCTTCAACAGACTGACTTCGATCACAAAAGTAGTTACAGAGAAATGAAGTCATTCTGAAATTGAATATGACTGCATATATGAGGGAGCTTATTTTCATAATAATGGTTCTGATGCAAAGGAGAGGGGGACAATTTACTCACATTTAATGGATGATGAAGGGGAAAAGCTATTAAGAAAAGGTGAATAAAATGCACGTCAACAATGCAGCCTTCCATCACTTACTCTTTAACTTACCA